>NW_027138918.1:0-30589 GCF_035084215.1 Heptranchias perlo | reverse complement strand
GTCCAATCCTGGGATCGCCATCTCCACCTCATTCACCTCTTCTTTGTCTGTAAAAATTCATGCTTTATAAGGATACGAAACAAGGCAGCAAATTTTTGAAATATTTTTGGAGCGACTCACTTTAACAGATCTACAGACCATAAATGTAGCCAGTCTTTTTTAAATGAAGGAATTGCTGGAATGCTGACCCTTAGCAATACCCAGTTACAGATTGTTTTTTACTTTAGTGAAGGATATAATTCTTCATATTTGCTGTGGTACTGTGCTAGATAAACAAAGGGACTTCTTTGCTGTGTTTTATTAGGTTATAACAATGCACTAAACATTTCTTTTATTTTTCCCCTCTTGCCAATTTTCTCCCCTGCTCTCCTTAAGGGGCGGACTTCCTGCTGAGGTACTGTTCCACCGGAATTGCTTCTCAATACCTCACCCAAGGGACAATTCCTTGTGTGTGAGCCAAGGTACTCGATGTTGGCAACGATTCAACCATGTACACCACGACAGCTAAGCCCAATCCCGTCCCTACCTGGCAACCACACATATGCACATTCAGCAGGGGTCCCTAAATAATGATCAGGAGCAGGAAACCTGGCCAATTATTCCTCCCTAACATGGGGCATTAAGGCGAAATGTATCGCCACTACATCTCTTCAGATGGATTCAGCTAACTTAGCAATGACCAGACACTGGAGCATGGTCTATGTGGCTGAAATAAACTGACTGCGGCTTGAAGGAAGCTAAACAGTTTGAAGAACTGATTCCAAAGTGGCAATTCTGGCAATATTAGGGAAACTCTAGGTCAATAAAATCAACTTGTTTTAAAAGAATTCCTGTATTTTTTTTCACAATAGAATTTTCAAATAGGACATCAGATTACTGATGGAATAGTGATTCACATGTTCACCACAGGCTGATAATGTGCAGCACACACTGCTGATAATTCAACGTGTGACTACTTTGCGCAGACACCCCAGTTACGTCCAACCACGGTCCACTTATTGCAATCACTGACCTCGCTGAGGTCTGGGAACAGCTCCATGGCCTGGTGTTTTCTCCGCATATACACCCGTAATCTGGGCCTAAACAAATCATGCGTCTTAAGCTATCGCAACATTCTGGGTGCAAGTGAGTTACGCACATAACTACAGCACACCCAAGTCTCTTCGATCTTTTACGCCCGTCCATCAAAACCTCCATCCAAATAAATCTCTGCCCATGAAACTGGCCACGCTCCCGATTCTCAAATGCGAGTATCCTCCAACTGCACTTGTTCGGTGGGGGGGGGGTCTCTCAACATTGCGACCAGATTTTCAGGCACAGCGGGAAATGGTCATTTTTCTGATCTTTTAATTGCAATGTTTTCAATGATTTTTTAAAAAATTATCCTCACTGACACCTGCTTCCGTTTCTTTGAATGCATTATTATGACAATAATAAGTCACATTAAACATTGAAAAGCTTCCCAATTGCAGGTTCTGAAATATGTGCGTGATGTGCATGAATGATAGTTAAATGAGTTGAAACTTAAATTAAGACTCAATGAAGAAATATACTGATGTGGGTTTGGAGTTTTCCTTGGGCCCTGATAGTTTAAGCTGATTTATGCCCATTTACACCCATTTCATGTTTGTGAGTATTCTACTAAGGTTGGGAGGAGGCTCGGGTGTTTTTTGACATCGGCAAAATCGGCGTGACATTGGGAACACTTTTGAGTCCAACTTCATGGTTGCACCCATGGAGGAAACTCCAGGTCCATGTGTTCAGTGAAGCTATAACTATTATTGATATTATTTCAATAACAATGTTCCTTTCATGCTATAAATTTAATTCAAGCCAGTTTCAAAAAGAAAACCTGAACTTATTTTTAAGCTTGCAAAATTACTTTAGCTTAACCTTTGTACATGACAAATATGCATATGGCTACAAGTGACCCCAGAGGGTTGGAATGGGCAAGATAAGCTTAATCATTTATGTATAATGTCATTAATCTTAAATGGATCTCAGATTTGTGAAAAACATTATTGATAGCACCACCACCCTATGAGCTCTTTCTTATCCAACTGATCAAACGTTGCCCTCAATCATCCCTCACTTTCACTCATGAACAATGATTGACAGAAGTGGCTAGCTAGTCATCCTAAAGAAGTTAAGGATAGTATGAGATTAAAAGAAGAGGCTTATAATGTTGCCAAGAAGAGTAGTAAGTCTGAGGATTGGAAGAGTTTTAGAAACCAACAAAGGATGACCAAAAATTGATAAAAAGGGAAAAAATAGAATGAGAATAAACTAGCAAGAAATATAAAAACAGATTATAAGAGCTTCTACAAGTATGTAAAAAGGAAAAGATTAACGAAAGTAAACGTGGGACCCTTAGAGGCTGAGACAGGAGAAATTACAACGGGGAATATGGAAATGGCAGAGACGTTAAACAAATATTTTGTATCTGTCGTCACAGTAGAAGACACCAAAAACATACAAGTAATAGTGGGGAACCAAGGGTCTAATAAGAGTGAGGAACTTAAAGTAATTAATATTAGTAAAGAAAAAGTAGTGGAGAAATTAATGGGATTAAAAGCCGACAAATCTCCTGGACCTGATGTCATACATCCTATGGTTTTAAAAGAGGTGGCTGCAGAGATAGTGGATGCATTGGTTTTGATCTTCCAGAATTCTCTAGATTCTAGAGTGGTCCCAATGGATTGGAAGGTAGCAAATGTAACACCGCTATTCAAGAAAGAAAGGAAAGAGAACACAGGGATAGTTAGCCGTTTTTAAAAATTCGTTCATGGGATGTGGGCGTCGCTGGCGAGGCCGGCATTCATTGCCCATCCCTAATTGCCCTTGAGAAGGTGGTGGTGAGCCGCCTTCTTGAACCCCTGCAGTCCGTGTGGTGACGGTTCTCCCACAGTGCTGTTAGGAAGGGAGTTCCAGGATTTTGACCCAGCGACGACCAAGTCGGGATGGTGTGTGACTTGGAGGGGAACGTGCAGGTGGTGTTGTTCCCATGTGCCTGCTGCTCTTGTCCTTCCAGATAGTAGAGGTCGCGGGTTTGGGAGGTGCTGTCGAAGAAGCCTTGGCGATTTGCTGCAGTGCATCCTGTGGATGGCACACATTGCAGCCACTGTGCGCCGGTGGTGAAGGAAGTGAATGTTTAGGGTGGTGGATGGGGTGCCAATCAAGCAGGCTGCTTTGTCCTGGATGGTGTCGAGCTTCTTGAATGTTATTGGAGCTGTACTCATCCAAGCAAGTGCAGAGTATTTCATCACACTCCTGACTTGTGCCTTGTAGATGGTGGAAAGGCTTTGGGGAGTCAGGAGGTGAGTCACTCGCCGCAGAATACCCAGCCTCTGACCTGCTCTCGTAGCCACAGTATTTATATGGCTGGTCCAGTTAAGTTTCTGGTCAATGGTGACACCCAGGATGTTGATGGTGGGGGATTCAGCGATGGTAATGCCGTTGAATGTCAAGGGGAGGTGGTTAGACTCTCTCTTGTTGGAGATGGTCATTGCCTGGCACTTATCTGGCGCGAATGTTACTTGCCACTTATCAGCCCAAGCCTGTATGTTGTCCAGATCTTGCTGCATGCGGGCTCGGACTGCTTCATTATTTGAGGGGTTGCAAATGGAACTGAACACTGTGCAATCAGCAGCGAACATCCCCATTTCTGACCTTATGATGGAGGGAAGGTCATTGATGAAGCAGCTGAAGATGGTTGGGCCTAGGACACTGCCCTGAGGAACTCCTGCAGCAATGCCCAGGGGCTGAGATGATTGGCCTCCAACAACCACTATCATCTTCCTTTGTGCTCGGTATGACTCCAGCCACTGGAGAGTTTTCCCCCTGATTCTCATTGACTTCAATTTTACTAGGGCTCCTTGTTGCCACACTCGGTCACATGCTGCCTTGATGTCAAGGGTAGTCACTCTCACCTCACCTCTGGAATTCAGCTCTTCGTCCATGTTTGGACCAAGGCTGTAATGAGGTCTGGAGCCGAGTGGTCCTGGTGGAACCCAAACTGAGCATTGGTGAGCAGGTTATTGGTGAGTAAGTGCCGCTTGACAGCACTGTCGACGACACAATCATCAGCAAAGTGATGGAAGGAGAGTAGACTGATGGGGCGGTAATTGGCCGGATTGGATTTGTCCTGCTTTTTGTGGACAGGACATACCTGGGCAATTTTCCACATTGTCGGGTCGATGCCAATGTTGTAGCTGTACTGGAACAGCTTGGCTGGAGGCGCAGCTAGTTCTGGAGCACAAGTCTTCAGCACTGCAGCTGGGATGTTGTCGGGGCCCATAGCCTTTGCTGTATCCAATGCACTCAGCCGTTTCTTGATATCACGTGGAGTGAATCGAATTGGCTGAAGACTGGCTTCTGTGATGGTGGGGATATCGGGAGGAGGCCGAGATGGATCATCCACTCGTCACTTTTGGCTGAAGATGGTTGCAAACACTTCAGACTTGTCTTTTGCACTCACGTGCTGGACTCCGCCATCATTGAGGCATGGGGATGTTTGCAGAGCCTCCTCCTCCCGTTAGTTGTTTAATTGTCCACCACCATTCACGACTGGATGTGGCCGGACTGCAGAGCTTTGATCTGATCCATTGGTTGTGGAATCGCTTAGCTCTGTCTATAGCCTGACATGAGCCATCAGGAAAATGCTGGAATCCATTATTAAGAAAGTGGTAACAGAGCACTTAGAAAATCATAACATGATTAGGCAGAGATAGCATGGTTTTATGAAAGGAAAATAGTGTTTGACAAGTCTATTAGAGTTTTTTGAGGATGTAACTAGCAGAGTAGATAAAGGGGAACCAGTGGATATAGTTTATTTGGATTTTGAAAAGGCATTCAATAAGGTGCCACATAAAAGGTTGTTGCACAAGATAAGGGCTCATGGGTTTGGGGTCATAACCAATCCTCTATATTAGAATGGATAACAGCCAGAAATCAGAGAGTAGGAATAAATGGGTCATTTTCGGGTTGGCAGGTTGTAACTAGTGGGGTGCTGCAAGGATCGGTGCTTAGGCCTAATATTTACAATCTGTATCAATGACTTAGATGTGTAGGACCTAGATGTCTAGGACTAAGTGTAACGTATTTAAGTTTGCTGATGGTACAAAACCAGGTGGGAAAGTAAGCTGTGAGGAGGACGCAGGGATATCGACAGGATAAGTGAATGGGAAAGAAGGTGGCAGATGAAGTATATAATGGGGAAATGTGAGGTTATTCACTTTGGTGTGAAGAGAAAATTGAAGTCTTGTTACATGAAACTGAATGTTGGTGTTAGGAAATTTGGGGTGTCCTGTACATGGAACCAAAATAGAAGAATGGTGTGTCAATTAGAAAGCAAATGGTATGTTGGCCTTTTTTGAAGGGGGTTGGAGCACAGAGAGAGTTTGTGAATTGTACAGGGGTTTGGTGAGATCACACCTGGAGTACTGTGCCAGTTTTGGTCTCCTAAGGAGGATACATTGGGGGGGGGTGGTGTGGGTTGTGGGGGTGGTGTGGGGGTTGATTCCTGGGATGAGAGGGTTGTATGAGAATTGGAGATTGGGCTTATACTCTTTGGAGTTTAGAAGAATGCGAGATGATCTCATTGAAACATGTAAGATTCTAAGAGGGCTTGACAGGGTAGATGCTGAGAGGATGTTTCCCTGGCTGGAGAGTCTAGAACTAGGGGATATAAGCTCAGGATAAGGAGAGACATTTAGGACTGAGATGAGGGATTTCTTCACTCAGAGGTCGTGAATCTTTGGAATTCTTTACCCAGAGGGCTGTGGATGCTCAGTCGTTGAGTATATTCAAGTCTGAGAGCAATAGATTTTTGAACTCTAAGGGAATCAGGGATATGGGGACAGGGATGCAGTTGAGGTCGAAGATCAGCCATGATCTGATTGAATGGTGGAGCAGGCTCGAGGGGACGTATGGCCTATTCCTGCCCCTATTCTTATGTTCTTAGTCAGAAGCAAAACAGCTTTGTGGGTGGGCTGTGTCACCTCTGCAAAGTTCTGTTTGCCCAGATCATAAGGTCCCAAGACAGCAGTGGACGCAGTCTGCCATTTGGTAGCATAATCAGTGGAGCAGGAGAAATGAAATCAATCTATTAAACATGCTGAGTCCTGAACTAAAGAAAGCAGATGTGAATTTGGAATGGGGGGATTGATTGAAACATTATGTATGAGATGTGATTGTTTTTCCAACTTTAATGGCAAACTCAATAGAATGACTACTGCATGGCTGCCCCATATGGCTCAGTTGGTTAAAACACTCAGAGACCCATACAGAACAGGAAGGTCCAGGTTCAATCTCCTTACTGACTATATTTAATTCTTCGTGGTCTACTTACTGGCCTGTTCCAGCTCCAAGGCTTGTTTCAGTTGCTCAGGAATGCCCATCCCAGGAATACTTGATAGACTGTTCGGCTCAATGTCATCTGTGGAATTCCAAATATAAATAAAAGCTCAGGATTTGTACAAGGAGTTTCATCTTTATGAAATATTGTGGTTAAGTGTTTACTTCCCTTTTCAGGAAGTGTGTGAGGCAGTAAACAGCTCCTGGGCTGGTCAAATGCCAGGTCAGTGGCTGTGTGACTCACATTCCCATCACACACAGAACTATTGATGAAAGACACTTCTGATATATTACTGTACATTAACAATATTAACAAGATTTGTAATCTAATTATAGCCTGTGATCATATTGTGTTACGTTCCATACACTGTATAATGCATTCTGCTGTGTAGCGGAAAGATATTTAATTTATTACAATGTACAGTATAGTCTGGTCTCTTCCACTATTTATTACACTGCAAAATAGCTCGTAACATATTCTGATACTGCATATTCTATTCTTACCATACTCTCCCACTGCTTCATCCGACATCCCTGGAAGCAGGTTCAGATTGTAGCGATCTCTCATTTTATCTCCAGGTCTGTTTCTTGTCCAGAATTTGCTGCCAATGACAGGTTGCATGTAATTTAACATACTGCTAGACTGGCATTGCAGTACTAAGACCACTTACTGAGATCACGGCCATTCTCATTCTTTGAACATAGGCTAACCTTCACATTCAACAGTTAGCCAAACAAGGACAGAACAGCACTGTGCACTGTTCGTGTAGCAGTCGGCACTACACAGAGCTGTACTTATCCTTTGTCTTATTCTACACCAGTTCCTATGCTGTGCTAAACGTTTGAAGGGCAAGTGCTCCACTGGTTCTCTGGATTGCAATCTGTTCACTTGTGTGTGATATTTGAAGAAATGAGGGAAAATCGCAAAACTGGAATTAAACAGCTGGTAGACACATGTTGGCTGTACAGAATCACAGCAACAGCTATAATAAATAGATTGTTTGAAAATTTAAGGGAAAGGAATTAAATCCATCCTTTTTTTATATTTGTTTGGCCATTATAGAAAGCTCTTCTGGGTTTCAATGGTATGGGAAGAAGCAGAGCTCCATGTGTGATGGCATAGCACATTACCTTTCGGAAAATTTCATTCGGTTCCCTTAATATTTTTAAAAATTATATTTTACTTTGTCAGTTACAAAGTTATACCTGGTATGGTCATTGGATCCTGAGCAAAGTATGTGCCCAAGGGGGTGCCAGGCCAGGCTCCAGATCATTCCTTCATGGGCCATCTCCATTCCACCAACCTCCTTCTCCACACTGCAATCAGATATATCCATAAGGACAGTTAGACCAAACTCGTTTAAGGTACAACAGTAGAGCATGGACCAGTTCAGCTCGATCTTACAAAAGGAAATATTGGTCTTAGAGGTTTTCATCATATCTAGCAAACAAAGTGACTGAAGATATTTTGGCTGTGGCTGCGGAAGTTGCCTTATCCTAGTTGACACGAAATTGGTTACAGTGTATTCAGATCCAGCCTAGGAAAACGATACAAGAGCCCTGTCTTTCACTGAATAAAGTCAAAAGGACAGGAAAACAACCAGAGTTCATTTATTTGGGATTTTATTTCTGTTGCATGTCCCTTGCACACATCACATTGGCAGATTTTACTCACCCCACATGCCAGAACAGCAAAGAGCCATCAGATCCCCCGCTAGCAAATAGTCCTTCATGTACTGGGTGCCAAGCCACAGCTGTGAACAGACAGGAGTAGAGAGTTAAAGAAAGGGCATGCACTGAAATCACTTTATACTGTGATGTAGCTGTTCGACTACACAAGCTTAACCGTACTGTAACAATTTGGGTGATTTCCGCTTTGTTTTCCACTTTCAATCGACATGAGTAAATGTGATTTAAAAACCGGCTTCAGATAGCTCTATCCTTGAAAGAGTTTCACTATCAGGTCCATGTACAAAACTGAGCAGACCCATCTACACTTCGGATAGAAGTCACTCGGTGCTACAGCCGGTAATCAAATTAATTAGGTCAAAGTTTGCTTTCTGACTTGGCAGTTTCTCTTTGAAATGCTAATGTATGCAAGTCTGCAGACTGAGGTGGACAAATTCATTATTCCTAGCGATATGCTTAGGAAGAAGATAGTAATTGTCTCAACATTAACACTTTTGACATGAAAACACCATCTTAACTGCTCCGCTTTAGTTCAGTTTGTTTGTGAAGTCAACAGTGTGGGGTCAATCAAGGGAATCGTGTCGCCCAATATGAATATGTCATCAGATCGGGAAGTCTGGACTGTGTAAGAAATATGTTCTAAAGAGGACAGTTTAATTCCTTGTCAGATTCTATCTTTAGTGTTTTCTTCAATATCTGCACTATCAGTAACTTGCTGAGTCTTTCTGCTTCTTGTATTATGTTACTAGTAAGTAAACCTATTAGTTTTAGCCTGAACATAATGGCCTGACCAAGTGCTGGTAGCCATCTTTAGGAGTCAACAAAGCATGGTGGACATTCCACAGGGAATCTGGCACAATGCATCATTGCTAAGGGGTGATTATTAGCCCTGTGGCACCCTATCCCACTCATGGCACATATAAGGGTGCAGGTTCCAGATCATAGCAGACTTTGCCTGCCTATGAAAACTGCCCGTCAGCCATGAGAATGTTACAAGCATCGAGAGAAAGCTCAAGCATTAACACAGATATGGTAACAACAATGCTCACATGAATTGTAGTCATTTATAGAATTATTTTAGCCTATTGCTAATTTATTCAGGATTCTATGGACCTATTTTTAGACTCTGCAAATTGTCATAAACTATCAGATCAAAACAACAAAATTTCTTGAAATCATGCAACTTACTGCATGAGATAGAAAGAAAGACTTGCATTTATATAGCGCCTTTAACGACCTCAGGATGTCCCAAAGCACCATACAACCAATCAGGTTGTATTATACACACAATGACGGCCAAGATGGACTTTTGGGGCTCTACTGGGACCCACAAATTGCTTGTGCGGTGCAATGGTTGATGTCCTACTGACTGCATTGGCATCAGCTAGTGCTGGTACAGTCATGGATACAAGTTCCAGCTGTACATTGGTTGAGGTTCTCACTGGAGACCTGCACTGATAGACATTGTGGTCGTATTTGGGATTTTTATTCCCATGTTGGTCGGCACCACTGCAACGTCAGAATCCTGAAGTTGTAATGTTTCATAGTGTGAACTGGAAGACACTGCATGAGTCCTGGTGGACCCTTGAAGCATTCTGCTCAGACTTTTAAGTCAGCATGGAATTTAGCTCAGCTAGTCCTAGCATTTAGAACCATTCCAGAAAGTTGGTCAGCCTGCACTCAATCCTCTGTGTGACCAAGAAGTGGAGTTTTAGGTCTCCTTTCACTAAGTGTCAAGGGAAGGCAATTCCCTTCCATCAAAATTGAAACTCAATCGGCCACACTGCTGAGCTTGGCACAAACTGTGCACTTATGGAAATGATAGGTCGTTGATGGACAATGCACTGAAAAAAGTCAAAAAACAAAAAGGACAGGAAAATAAGCAGAGTTGTATTATGACGATATGTATCATGGGTCAGTGGGAAAGATGTGCTGGCATCGACTAAAATAAAGGATGAGTCAACCAAGGTAAGGCATCAACTGAAGTCACACTGGTCTCAGCAAACCAAATTTGATCGCAAAAACAATAAAATGTGCTTCAGAACTGCAAATCAATGTCAATAATTTCATAAAGTTGGAAAAACTCAATTTTGATGTGTTATTTTTACTTATCACAAAATCTTGTGAAAACAAAAAAAAACTATAAAAAATACACAACTTTAACTTAAAAGAAACCAAGTAATGTGGTTATTATAAACTTATACTGGTTTAGAGTGTGAACCTCTGTAGATGGGGGAAAAGAATTAAAATATGTTTCTGAATAAGGGGAAGGGAATGGGAATAAGAAGAGGCTTTCTTTAATATAGCTCCTGCACAGCTCCAAAACTCTTAAAGGGACAGTGCCCCAGTGGTTTATTCCCCTTTGGATGACACTCTCAATTTGGATGTGGAAGTTGAACAAATAAGAATGATGCACTGCCACCTTGTAAATGCAGGGGCTTAGTTCAGGTACATCTTGATCTGGACTTGAATCTATTTCTAGGCTTTTGGCTCCTTGATGTTGTTTGGCAGGACTTCAGAGAATGGGAAGGTTAGGATTTCTGCCTCACTGCAGAACTAGGCTGTGCATCTCATGTCCTGAGGTCTTGGAAAAGACAAAGGTGACTGACCTGTAGCCTCCTTTTTGTGGCCTCTGAAGACTTGCAGTTCCTCCTTCAAGTTACGGATGTCAAACATTTTGCAGAGGTGATCACGCGATGCTGTGAGCAGCCAGTTCCCATTCTGATTCCACTTAACTTCCATCACTGTATTTTTGTGAGCATGTCTGGGGAAAGGAGTCACAATCACCAGGGTATGAATTACTGAAACACTGACACAGATTTAACATTGCAAGTTGAATTTAAACATCGTTCAAAATCGTTAGTTATTGCACTGGCAAAGCGATACAAAAAATAAGATTTTTCAACAGCTGTAATCTTCCTCTCTTGTAGAAGAGGAACAAATTTACAGCACAGAAGGAGGCCATTCCACCCATTGTGTCTGTGCTGGCTCTTTACTAGATCAATCCTAAAATAATCCCACTGCCCTACTCTCTGTATATTCCTCTGCTTCAAGTATTTATCTAATTTTCCATTGATAGTTAGAATAGTCTCTGCCTCAGCCACTCCCTGTGGAAACACATTCCATGCTCCAACATAAGGAATTTCTTCGAATCTCCCTCCTCATGCTGTGACAATTTTCAGTTAATGACCCCTTAACATTGAGTCCCCAACCAGAGGAAATAGTCTTTCCCTATTCACTCTAATGAATCCCTTCTTAATTTTAAAAATCTCCTCTTGACCTTTTCTGCTCCAGTGGATATAGTGCCAGCATCTCAAGTCTCTCTCCATAACTGTAGCTTCCCATCCCTGGGAATCTGTGATGTCCTTCGTGTAACTGGGCACCCAAAAATGCTGAGTTACTCCAATTGTGCCTAACCATTGTTGTGTACAAATTCACCATTACTTCTTTACTCTTGTACTCTGCATCCTTATTTATAAAATGCAAAATTCTGTTGGGCTTTTTTAAAGAAACATATTTAGCTAACGGGGCTCCCTGCCCTAGGGTCCCCCCTCTCCCAGCAGCATGCAGAGATGGTCCTTCTCTTACCCCAAATATCACATCATCCAGGTCTCCCTTTCCTCCACCACTGTTAACACAGTTGTAGAGCCCAGTTTCCTTATCAGGCACAACCCTATCTTCCCTCCTGTGTGGTGCAGAGTGTTCCCTATTCTCCCCCTTCAAGGCACATGATCCCAAGGGCTTGCCTTCTGTTATGGTCTGCATGCTTCTTCCTTCCAGGAACCTTCTCTGTTATAGGTAATAGAAGGACTAGAGGGCTCCCTTGATGCCATCCCAAGCACCATACTTTTTTCAGGGTTCCTGCAATCCAACTTCAAGCTTTACCTTGTCTGTATTCCGGTTCCTTTGCATACATCCCTTTTCCTGCCTCGGATCCAATACAATCTGCAGGGGTTTCCCCCCTTCCCCCAAGCACCATGCTGCCTACAGAACTTCAGCACCTCTATTCTGCCTTGGGCACCATGAGGTCCCGGGCCCCGTTCCTCCTCTTGCATCAGGCACTGCACCTCCTTGCCTCCACAACAGATATCGTGTGTTCCTCAGTGTTCCAGTTCACATCCCTACCACTGCAGCATTATAAGCCAGGGAGAAGGGAAGGAGGAAAAGAGGAAGGTTGCTGTTTTGAAATATTTTTTGAAATATTTTTAAGAGAGGCCTCCCAAGGAAGAATTCACAAGATGCTTATACAAGAATGGCAAATTGCAATTTAGCAGCAGTCTGAGCTAACACACTTTCCTGAGTTCTTAGTGCTCATCAGACCCTAAATTATACAAAATGATTTGAAACTGATATTTTTTGGATTGGGAATTACAGTAACTCTAGTTGATTAATGAAAATAAATCAATAAAAAGGGCATTGGGCTGTAGGTCCCATTGGGACAGAGCTAAACAATGCATAATCCATAAGCAGAATTGGCTATTTTCTTAGTCTGGATCTGATTTCGTTGGCTGAGGCTCCAGCAAAAATAAAACTTGAAATTCCTGTTCCGCCTCGATAAAATTGCTTCCTTCCTGCTAACTTTTTAATTAAGCTGATCCCATCAGTTTGACTGGATCAAAAACCATTCTGACATTGTAATTATCATCTACATTTAAACTGTCAGCACTTACAGTGTCGCAAGACTCTGACCCGTCTTAGGATCCCAGAATTTGATCGGCTGTTGGCTGTCTTTACTTCCTGACACAACCAAACCCTTGGTAGGATGCCAGTCTACACACTTCACATCAGCACCGTGTCCTAGTGGGAGCACAAACAGAACTGATTATTCAAAGCAAACTACACTACACTCATCATTAAACTGCGCTTTTAAACTTACTCATCAACCCATATGACCACTTAAATCAATCAGCTCTGCTGTGTCACTCAGCAAATCCCCAACCCCTCCTATGCACTTCAGCAACCTACTTTAATCCCACCAATTAAGCAATGGACAGCCCCTCTATGCAAACAAGCCCCACCACTCAGCACCCCATGTCTTCTTACTCAGCTCAGCAAGCAACTCTATTCCTCCACTCAGCAAAGTACACAACTGCTCCACAAGCAGTGCAAACACTCGGCAACCCAGACACCCCAGATCAGCAAACAACTCTACTCCACCACTGACCAACACATACCCCTCCACAAATACTTGGCAACCAACCCCATCACTAGGCAATATACACACCTCAACCCAGCTCAGCAATCCGTAATCTTACTTCACCATCCTACGACAAACACGCATTCCTCCACACACAATGCAAACACCTGCCACCCACACTGCACAAGCGGAGGAAGTGCTTCCGCAACTGTGGAAATGGAACTCTTCTTTTACCACCTTTCCTCCTTCTAATCCAAGTGCACTGAGGCTAACTGTAGCATCCCCAGTGGTCCAATTGAGTTCATCAAACTCATCACAGACTGGGGATCAAACATGGGCTCTTCACTGATCTGTATGGCTCAGCTACTCACTGACTAAATTCACGGAGAAGTCAGGGTACCCCCAAAGGCAGTCCTGACCAACCTATCTGGTGGTTATTTAAATCGGGGATATAACCGGGGGGAAATAATGCAGTAGAGATGTTACATTTAAATTGACCACAAGATGAGTGAAATCTATAAATGAAAAATCAGTTGGTTACATGTTGGAATAGGGAACAAAGATCTCACTGAGCCTGCCTCATTTCACCCTTGCCCCCTTCTATTTGTCATATACATGTCACCTCTCAGCATGTCACCTCTGTAAGCATGGCACAGCTCTCAGCAACAAAATCCAGCTTTATCTTTCTACTTTCACCCTTGACTCTACGACTGTTGCTTTGCTGCCCAATGTGCTGTGCCTTTGCAATATCAAGTGAATGTGCCAGTACTTCCTCCAGCCAAAAATGGCAAGATCACCATCCCTATTGACTCACAACAGAAACTCTGCACCCTCATGCCATATTCCACGTCCCTCATTGACTGCTTGCTTAGGCTGAACCCAACAGTGAAAATATTGATATTTTGCTCAACCCTGGCACTGAGCTTCAAACCTCACATCAGTCCATTACTAGGCCACCTTTTTCCACCTCCAATGTATCAAGTGCCTCCATCCTAACCGGCCTCCCAAGCTCCAGCATATACAAACTCCAACTCGTGCAGAATTCTGGTCTCATATCTAATCACATACTAAGTCCCACTCATCCATCACTGCAGTCCTTGACAACTTCCGCTGGTTCTCAGTCCCCCAGCAAATTGACTTCAAAATCTTTATGCTCATTTACATGGTCTTACTCCACTCTACCTCTCTAACTCCTCCAGCTTTTATCAAGTTTGCATCCTCTGCTCTTCTGCGTCCCGACTACTGTTTGTTCATCCACTCTCTATGCTTCACAATTGGTGACAGCCTTCAGCTATCATGGCCCTCCTGCTTGCGCATCTCTCCCCACCTTCAAAAGCCACCTCAAAACTTGCTTCTTCAATCTCAGCCATCTTTCCCTAACCTCTCCCAATTTCTTTTCAATGTCCAGTCCATTCCCATTGTGAAGTGCTTTACGACGTTTCACTGTGATAACTATCAATTGTTGTTGCAACACAAGATAAGTTTTGAATTTTTTCATTTTCTTTGTCCCCTAATCCAGCATAAGACTGGATCATTCAATTAACAACATAAATTTCTATAGCGCTCCTTATCCACAGAAAGGGCACAAATGGAGGACTTTGAAAGCAGAGTGGGAGATACTAGGGCAGATACTTAGGGAGTGAGTTCTGCAGATTGGCACATGGTAACTGAAAGAGCAGCCACCAATGGTACAGCAGAAGGAGCAGGGAATTAACCAACAGCTGGGGGGTGGAAGGGATGTACAGCTGGAGATCACCGTGCCATATAGAAAGGTTGTACGCTGTCTCATAATCAGCTCCTGTATTAAACACTTCTGTGCTCTCTCCCGGCTTAAACTTACCATATTGCTCAATAGAAACATGAGGCTGGAGAAGTGAGGGCGGGGGGTTAGTGAGGGTTTGTCTGGGCTTTACATTAATGGAATTGTGGCTTAACTGTGGATTACCAAAGAGACAAGACCGCTGAGCAAGTCTAGAGCTGAAGTTAGGCTTCATAGAGAAGCAGAACAGTTCCAAGATAATGATTAATTGAGGTCTGTGTGTGGGAGCTGCTCATGTTACGTTATGAAGTTCCTTGTTTTAATTTTTTTTTAAATAAAATGTAGAGTCAGTGTCATACTAAATCAATTTGGATTTATTTTTTAAACATATATTGAATGTAAGGTCTGAGACAACATTTGAATTAGTGAAATTTTACATGACTAAGAAAGTATAGTTGGATTACACTTCTATGATGTAATTATTTGAAATAGGTGGAATAAATGGCAGTCTCACACAGGTTACACATGCACACAAAAAATACAAACACAGTACAGAACACAAACACAAAGAGTTTAACATGCATACAGTGTGCAAAACTCTCGTTTAACCAGCAGGAACAAGAACCAGGATTATCCTCTATTCAGCAGGATAAGGATTACCTGCTGTGGAACTATATGGGGTTCTGTAGGAATTTAATGTTGTATTTTTGCCTTTTTAAAAAATATATAGTCACTTAACTATTCACAAGAGCAGGACACTGCATTATAAACTTCTTCAAAACTCAGCACCATGTGGATATACCAGCAGTTCTAGCGTTTCAATGAAATGAAAATTAAAAGTTTCATCTCAAAAAGACAAATAACTTCACTGATTACCAGGTGAGTACAGGTGAAACTCAATGCACACACCAAAAGCGGATTGAAGAGTAAGAGTCTTGCATTGGCATCAGCATCACACTAATGGCTATCTGAGTGAGGGTCAGCAATGGTAAAACAGCTGTTACGCAGGGGCATCAAAGAATCCAATACAGTGACCCAGGACATGTGGTTGTTGTTGCAATGAACAAACAGCCAGATCATCACATGCTTTGAGGGAGGGTGAAAGAAAGGACACTCTGAAGGATAGGCAATAATTTACCCACTGGTATCCCATCAACCTACATACTCTTTGTATCTGGTTGCCTGAAATTATTAAAATTCAAGTCTATCTCCTATGATGATGTACACTCTAAATCAGAGAATATGGTCTCTGTCTCACCTGTCTGCTGTATTTGTTTTTCTCCCCATCTCTCCTCTTCTATCTCTCTCTTCTCTCTAACACTTTTGCTTCTCTGTTTTTTCCCCTTCTTTCCTATCAGGTGAGTGGTGTGTGATGTGGTGAGAAAGGCAGCCAACAATGGATGAAGGATTGAGGTTGTGGGGAAAATGTTGCCCTCAGCAGCTACCTTCCCATCCTGTCCCCCATTACGTGCTTTCTCCCTCATTCCCATTGCTTCCCTTACCCATTCTCCAGACCCTCTCCCCTTCTTACCACTCCTCACTCCCCCCCATTATCCCTAACTCTTCCCCTGAACTACACACCCAACCCCTGTATCCTTCCCTTCACTCCACTATTACTCACCTCGCCCTTAACCCTCCATCTATTACCTTCAAAGAAGCTTGGTTTGCCTTACAAAATTCAACTTTTTTTTTAAAAACGAAACTAAATCAAAATGGGGAAAGACACTGTCTCCCACTCTTATTCTCCCTCTCTCTCTCTCTCTCTCTCACACACACACACACACACACACACACACACAGAAATTAGAATATTTACCTTTTCTAATGGTCAACAAAACAGATAATTAGTTCAATGGCTTTTTTTGAAAATTGAACTATTAGCATAAGGACAGACTCTCTGCTTTCTGATGATTACAGAGCACAAAACAAAAGCTACAACAGGTGTGTAATCAGTACAGTCACTCTCACACACTTTTAAAAACAAGCTGAAATAAACTTTACCTGTAGAAAGCTTTTGAAATTCCTCCTAAGCATGCTAGTTACCATATGTCATGCCTCAAACTACTCATATACTGTATCCCAATATATTATTTTCCAAAAAAAGTTAATCTAATTTGCATCTGAATAAATCAATATAATCTGCTTCCACTGTCTCCCGAGGGAGCCTGCTCCATAGATTTACCACTCGGTCACTGAAATAATAATCCTGCAGAATCTACTGTTCTGGATAAGATGAAACAGCTTGTGGTGATCTACATTTTCTAGTCTCCTAAAAACAGCAATCATATCACCTCTAAAACTTCTCTTTTCCAGTAGAACATGCCCAATTTACATAATCACTCCTCATAATCCAATCCCTCCATTCCCTCAATCATTCCAGTTGCTCTCCATTGTCCTTTCAATCGCTGCAATATCCATTTTGTACCATGGTGACCAGAACTATACACAGTAGTCTATGCGCAGTTGCACAAATGATTTATAAAGTGTCAGGATTACCTCATTATTTCAGCTCAATACTGACCTTTTAATACATCCCAACACCTGATTTTATTTACTCACTACCACCAAGCATTGTTGCGATAGTTTCAACTTTGTCAATTGTGCGTAACAAGTCGTGTATGAGTGTAGATTGGAAAAGGCAAAGCTAGGCCATTTTGGAGTGCATCCTGGAACAGATTACACAACAGGTCATGCATGCATTGGATAAGCCATTGAAGGCCATGCATGCGCATACTTGAAATTGGCGTGAGATACACACATACAAACACACAGAGCAGGCCACTGACGCACAGTCTTGATTTGTTTGGAAGAGACCATGAAAATGGCATGTGTGCACTGGAATAGACCAGTTACAGGCCACACATAGGTTTTGGAATGAGCCATTAGCCCCGGTGACTCAGTGAGTTTATCCACTAAGGAGCTGAATCATAGACTAGGAAGATCCCAGAGTCAATTCCCAGTCTATGACGTTAGCTGATCTTATGTCAGGTGGCGGAAATCCTGTAAACAAGCCAGTGCTATCAGCCTCGACATTAACCTATCCCCAACTGAATAGCTTGTTGGTACTCAATGTCAATGCTTACACATAAATATGTGGGATATGGTAATGCAGTGCTTATGGTACTGGACTAGCAACCCTTCAAATCACATCATGGCAAGTTGTGAAATCTGTTAATTTGTTGGACAGCACCAGAAACGCTGCAGGGATTGTTGTAGAAACCCAACTGGTTCATTAATGTCCTTCAGGGAAGGGAATCTGCCACCTCGACACATGACTCGACTGGCTGACTTAATGCCCATTGAAGTGGCCTAGCAAGCCACTCAAATGTAAAATGATTACTCAGCAATAGATGCAGTCTTGTCAGCAATGCTCACATCCAGAGAACAAATTAAAAACACTTTGGTACAGTGCGAGAGGTTGCCAGATGGTGATGAACTGCACCTTGGCAAAGAGCCAACGCCTTCAGAAGGGGAGGGAAGAAAACTGGCAAGAAAACAGGAATATGCCATTAGTAGGTTTTGAAGGGACGAGATTTACAACACAGCATGCAACAGGAGCTGTCTGGCCTTCTAATGAGGACTCTAGATACCACTCAGTTCAAAGAGAGGGAAGGAGTATACTAGGAGCTGTGGCTAGAGACACGTTGCATTACATTTTCACATCCTACCTATACAGCACTGGAAGTATATCAGCTTAGTTAGGAGACTGCCCAAATCTTACTCAGACACGTAGAATGACTTTTCAAATGATTGCTTGCGAACAAAGCCATCAGAATGGAAAGAAACTGCAATCCAGAAACAGAAAATAGTTGTTCCGAGCACTTCATTTTGGAACCCTACAAGGGATATACTTTAGTCAGAGCTTTACAGTGTTTATCTAACGGAGAACTCAAACAATGCTCACTTTGCCAAGGATCTGCAATATATTTCTTAACGTACATTAGCTACAAGCAACCTGCACGACATCAGGAGACACTGCTTAATGACAACTGAATAAGTCAAATTCTGTTTTTAACAACATGGGATTCCAAGATTTATGCTAATATTTTGGAGCTGCATTCCACAACTCCACTTGGTATACATGGCAGTATTGGATCAGCACAGATAAACTTGCCGAAACACAAATATATATAGAATGGACATGACAGGTGAATACTCTGCCATCAAATGCAGGGAAACACATGGGACTGTCTCATTAAATATTTGGCACCATATGTGGCCACCTTGACCCAGTGGTCGTCTCCACCCCTGCTATATGCATAAGGGCCTTGCTTAGAATCATACAAGAGGAAGCAGCAGAGACTGAGTTGAACAATAGGTGGTTTGAACATAATATAAGCAGGGAGAGTGAAAGCATTTCAAGTAGAGAATGAATCACATTCAAAATGGAGGAAGACCATACCTATAGTATGTAATTTAACATTCTTCCTCATTCTTTCGACCACCAGATGAAAATGAATTACCACAAAACAAAATACTGGAGATGAAAAATTCTATGACTTTACTTTAAAGCAGCTCAGAGCAGTGGCAAAGTACAAATCTTCAGATCAAGACAATGTTTGGTTAAAGCATAAGCACTTCACATGTGGGGTGTTTGGTAGATCATGTTGACAGAAATCATATTTTTCTGCTACAACCCTTGACTCCACAACTGTTGCTATGCTAACTAATCTTCTGTACAATCAAGTCACCGATGAGCAAGAACTTATTCCAACTAGCATCGACAAGACTAAGGCCATCAAGTTCATCTCCTACCAAAAACCGTGTGCCTCAGGTGTCAGTTCCCCACCCCCCTCCCCAGCCTTTCAGGCCAAATCAGACGGTAAAGAACCTTGGTGTCCTGCTCAAATGCGAGCTGAGCTTCGAACCACACATCTAATCCATCTAAAAAAAAACCTACATCCACCTTAACACTGCCTGTCCAAGTCCTTACCTACCCCACCACCAAAACTGTCATTCACATCTTTTGTAACTATCCCACTTGATCTCTCCAACATACTTATTGACTTCCTCAGCTCTACTTTACATAAACTTCAATTCCTCCAGAACTCTTGCTCGTATCCTAACTGCACTATATTACTCCTGTCCTCACTGACAGCCATTGGGTCTCCAACTCCAGTGCATTGACCTAAAAATCCTTCTCATTTTCAAATCCCTCCATGGCCTCACTCCCTTTCTTCTCCCCCCACCACCCCCCACCCAATTTATGTAATCTTACAGAACTTTACATCCCATAATGCACCTGCTGCTCTTCCAATTCTGGTCTTAGATGGAATGTTCTGTTCCATGAAAGACACTATAAAATGTAAGCTGTTACCTACAGCTTTGCTCCCAAACAAAGCAAAAATTGCCGTTTATCTAAATAAAATACTATGGCACTGTGATCAACAAAATAGCACTCCCTTCAATGAAAGAGGTATGCAAAGTTAGATAAGCAAGATGTAAAGTAAGATGTTAAGATAAATAAAACTCAAAGGTAACAATGATAGATGTGGCCTTATGATTATCCTTACAAGACACGGTGATCAAATAATCCTTGAAAGATGAAGTGCAAGAAGGATAAATGTGAAACCACAGGCTAAAGTGGGTTTGCTATCAAAACTTAGCTGCTTGAAAAAATGGATTATTAAATGGTATTTTAGAAAAAATACTGGCGCAGACTTAATGGGCCAAATGGCCTGTTTCCTCCTATAACAGCCTAAGATTCTAAGAATCAGATTCCTGGTGGGCTTTAGATGCCATTCAAAAAAATACCTGCTAGATACCAATCATGAACTGGGATGCCAATTGGAATGCAACAAGGGAATTTCCCACCAAGGGCAGGTAATAGGCTACGATAGCTGGCAATATGATTTTCAGTGAACTGAGGGAAAAGCCTTCAGTTGGAAGTAAACTAGAATAGCTGGAATACCACTCTAATCGACTGCAGCCTTGTTGCTGACAATATAGAAACCGTTTCCACTCAGCAGTGTACCCGTTTAAGATGATAGCTTTCAGTTGGGAAAAGGGCAATTCACCTTGCTGGAGGGAGAAAATATTGGCTGTTTAGACTGTCTAGAGAGCCATGCCATCAAATGAAGGCACTGAGAAGCACTATGCCACATTTAATTTTCCAGCTGTGATAATAGGTTCTCTCTGTGAGGCGTCTTTAAGGGTCAATAAATATTCAGAGCAAGAAAGTACAGTAACTGAATTGTCCTCATCCAGCAAGATATTAGTCAATGTTATCAGATCTTGTGAATCCTGGGCCAGAGGAGAAATGAAGGCAAGACATACAAGTACACCCACCCCTTCCTCCCCTCTTCTTTACAAGACAGAGACTATTTAGTGACATAGCTCAACTGCCCTGACTGCTGCAATAAAATCCAGGCAACATCATATTCTGGAACATAGCCTTGACAAATAGGTAACCTATACTTCCAGATAATCACATCAGCTGAAGATGATCTGAACGATCAATATTGGAGAGTCTATGTAGGAAGGAGTTTACCACTGAGGCCATCCACAATGATATTCTGCACCCCTAAGGAGAAGGGTTGGAAGGTCTTAACAACAATAGCCTTTCTATATGGCATGGCTGCTCAATCAAGCTTACTATTATGGTGGGGTTATCTGTGCAGGTTCTCACCAATTCATTAAGGACTTGCTCACTAAGTATACAGCAGCTAACCAAACTGCTCAAAACTTGAGACCATTAATGTGCTGATATCCACATGGCTCGGGTCCATCCTCCTGAAGAACAACCATCCTCTAAAGAAAACAGTCACCAAAAGATAAAGGGGGAGACTGTGCATAGATGCATTTAATGGGAAGCTAGATAAATACATGAGGAAGAAAGGAATAGGATATGTTGATAGGGTTAGATGAAGTAAATAGAGTGGGAGGAGGCTCGTGTGGAGCATGAACACTGGCATTTGGGACAAATGGCCCATTTCTGTACTGTATGTTCTATGTAATTCTATCTAGTCACACTCTACATATTAAATGTCTCACAATATGTTGCTGATTGATATCTGTCCCAGGAGAACAGAGACTTTCAAGAGCATTGCATGGTTAAGTGGTAGCTGTGTTTCATAAGAAGTCTTGCATCTGGTACCATGAAAATGTCAAGGTGGAATTGTGCATCTGACCAAGAGAAGGGAGAATTTCAGATGCATGGTCTGATGAAAGTGAGACAATGCACAGAAAGGCACCAGTGTGGGGAAGACTTTATACTGGCTGTAACTGAGACTTTTCTTGGTTTATGAAAAAGCTCAGACTCAATGATAAATTTAAAACCTACACAAACCTGGCTGATTTATTTCTGTACTTAATCCTGGGACACCATGGCCAGCTATAAAACCCTAATCACCTTTGTCAATTATTAAATCTGATCTCTGTGCTCTCAGTACCATACCAGGTGGTGTGTTTACCCATTGAGCCATCGATGAAGCCCTAGAACATTTTACAGGGTGCTATCCATGTTCATCCAAAAGATGCAGCAGTTACAAAGAACATCCAGCGTGGATTTAGAAGGAATCGGTTATATCTTATATTCTAATGGCATCCTTTGAGGAAAGAACTGAAATAGTAAAGAAAGACTTGCATTTATATAAGCATCTTTCACGACCTCAGGATGTCCCAAAGTGCTTCACAGCCAATGACGTGCAGTCCAGTGCACAGAACTTACTTGAATTTTCAGGAAGCATTTGATAAAGGTTTACATTAGAGCTTTTAGAAGAAGATTAAGGTCATGGAATCAAAGCTGGATCGAAAATTGGCTTAGAAAAAGTGACCCATGACATAAATTATGTAGGGAAGAGTACTTCCAGTAACATTCAACCTGCTGATGAAACCAAGCTATATGGTCACAAACAGAGACAGCAACACCCTTAAAAAGACCCATTAAGTGAATGGGCTAAGGAACAGCAGACAGATTCTCAATGTAGACAAGTAAATGTAAGATTACACACATAAGAACACAGAACATGGGACACAATATAGGGTACTATTTTGGAATGTACCAATTATTTGTAAGATTGGGCAATGCCTAATCCAACCCAGGACACATTAAGCATTAGGATATCATTAAGATTTTCTTCAAGATGTGCGTCCACTATTATAGTGAGAACACACAAACATGTTAAGGGAAGAAATGGTCCATCCACATTGTGAAATCAGGAAATGATTCCAAAAGTGTCACGTGATGTTGACCAGTCACTAAAGGAAAGCAAAAACATGACTTTCCTTTCTTTGCTCAAACAAGCTAACTGTGGGCCATGAAAGGATGAAACTGGCAATCCACTCGACAAATTTAAGTACAGGGACAGTGCCTCACACACTTACCCACTGAACCATCGAGAGAAAGATGATTTTCTTTGCTTTTAGCAAAAGTGGGAAAGGAAAAGGATTTGGGTACAATTACCGACTAGTCATTAAATATATCTAATCAATTGAAGCTGCTATCAACAAGGCTAATGAAAAACCACAATGCATCTCAGGAACATTTAATTATAAGTTGAAATTAGCTATTCTAACCCTGCATAGATCATTTGTGATGCCGTATTTGAAATTTTGACCAAATCGAGACATCCCACTTCAAAAGGACATTGACCGCTAGAGAAAGACCAGGATGATTCTGAGACAGAGGTCTAAGTTATGAAGTGCACCTTGCAAAACCAAATTTTTGACTGCAGGTGTTTCAAATACTATGGGGAATGCTAATAAAGACACAAACAGGTTATGTAACTTGGAGTGCCAGTGGTGACTAGATATGGAGGATAACTACCCTTACCAGGGATTTTATGTTGTATTAACTTAAAAAAAATTAAACTGGACAAATACCTTACCAAGTATAGGGATGGCCAAATGCTCATTGTACCAGAATTGATGGAACCATGGATAGGTAATATCAAGTTAATCAACCAGCAAAAGATAAACAGTGCAGAATGCAACATCTGATAGATATTCTGCAGTTTTCCACAATATTGTTTTTTTTTTGGGGGGGGGGATTGTGAGAGGGGTAGGAGAAACATTGTAGGACTTGCTCTCAGGTTGGGTAGAGTTCATGATGAAGCAGGTTGTACATGGTCTGTAAAAGAAATGAATTTGTTGAATGAAATGGACATTTCTCACTCCATGCTTCTGTTGGTTCTCTGTAGCTTGATATTCTGGGTCACTGCCTCTTTTGAACCTAGGTGTGAAACTGCCCTATTACCATTAAAGAAACCCTGTCTTTCCTCTGAAGAGCAGACAACTGATCATCCATGCGACAGCAGTAGTCACTTTAGGGAAGTGCTACTAGCCTCCTTGGGTGTTTCCTGAAATTTCCCTGCCCCCGGTTCACTTCTATTTGCTTCTTCAGCTGTTTCTTGAAAATTTCCAGCCTTGTTTCTATTAAATTCCCAAAGAGATAGTTCCCTTAAAAAAGGTGCTGGGCTCCACCTACAGGTCTATGAAACCTTGTTTTTGGAGCCAGATATGGGTTGAAGTCTGCATCTCGTTGAGGGTAGTTACTACAAAAGGTTGCAAGAATTTTGGCGTCCACGATTAAAGCCCTTGACGGCATGAGGTACCCATCTGAGTTGGATTAACTTGTGCCACCTGCCAGTGGATGAATTTAATCCAACTGACTTTGTAAATTGCCACGTGTATTTTGGGCAAAAAAAAAACAACTTTTATAAAGCTCTGGACAATCTTGTGAAAGAATTCTAAGCTATAAAATACTTCTAACACAATGCAACCGTGAAGGAAAAAAAACTGCTGAAAATTTTCTGGATGTGTTGCAACAAACTGAACTGTTGACAGAAGAAGCATTAAGGTTTGGTACCAGAGCAAGGCAGGAAACTGGGGGGGAAAAAACGACTGCTAAGGCACTGTGCTTTTATAAAAGTGTCTCAGATAGTTTTCCCCATTTGGTTAATAGCCTATCAATTTGTATGTGGAGGTGGAACATATAAGCAATAAAATAATGTGCACAGAGGGCAATAACACATGGATTATATTGATAAGAGGTGAAAACAGAATAGCATAGGATAGCAATCCTGGGTGCCCATATATGGCCCATGAGCCTCAAATAACTCAGTTCTATTTCTTGCTTGCTGGTTTGTACAGTTTAAAATTTTGTGGGGCTGGAGCGTTGTAAATCCCAAATTGGTGTGTAAATCCCAAATCAGAACAAGATCTGTTAGTACTGGAAGCTTCAGATCTATGCAAACTAATTGGAACTTTGATTTTACGTGGCCTGCTGGGCCCCAGGGTGCTGACCCAAAGGACCCAGGATGACAAAAAGCTTGGGCATTCCAATCAGTCTTCATTTGCCAATTGCCACTCAATATGTTGAGTTGCACAGCTGGGAAGGCCAGCACTCTCACCTCCGAGTCAGAAAGCTGTGGGTTCAAACCACACTCAAGAAACTTGAGTACATAACCTAGGCTGGCATTTCAATGCAGTACTGAGGGAGTACTGCACCGTTGGAGACGCCGTCTTTCGGTTGAGATGTTAAATTGAGGCCCGGTCCACCCTGTCAGGTGGGCATAAAAGATCCCACGGCACTATTTGCAGAAGAGCTGTAGAGTTCTCCCCAGTGTCCTGGTCAATATTAATCCCTTAACCAACACCTAAAAACAGATCATAGAATCATAGAGCACAGAAGGAGGCCATTAGGCCCATTGTCCCTGGTCTGAGAAAGAGCTAGCTAATGTGTCCCACTCCCCTGCCCTTTCCCCATAGCCCTGCAAATTTTTCCTTTTCAAATATATATCCAATTCCCTTTTGAAAGTTTCAGATAATTACAACTCACTGCATAAAAACATTTTTCCTCATCTGCTCTCTGGTTCTTTTGCCAATTATCTTAAATCTGTGTCCTCTGGTTACCGGCCCACCTGCCAGTGGAAACATTTTCTCCTTATTCATTCTTTCAAAACCCCATATAATTTGAAAAACCTTTATTAAATCTTCCCTTAAGCTTCTCTGCACTAAGACGAACAATCCCAGTTTCTCCAGTCTCTCCGCATAACTGAAGTCCCTCATCCCTAGCATCTTTCTGGTAAATCTCCTCTGCACCGTCTCCAAGGCCTTGACATCCTTCCCAAAGTGTAGCGCCCAGAATTGGACACAATATCAGAGCTGAGGCCAAACCAGTGGTTTATAAAGGTTTAGCATAACTTCCTTGCTTTTGTACTCTATGCCTCTATTTATAAAGCCAAGGGTCCTCTATGCTTTTTTACTTGTCCTAAAAACAGATTATCTGGTCACGTATCTCATTGTTGTTTGTGGGACCTTGCTGTGTGCAATTTTGGGTGCCGTGTTCCCTACAATACAACAGTGACTGCACTTCAAAAGTTGGCTGTAAAATGCTTTGGAATATCCTGAGATTGTGAAAGGTGCTATATAAATGCAATTGGTTTCTTTCTTTCAAACAGAATGAAAGGCCGTATGTTTTATTGGCCCTCAGTGTGGTGAATTTGGACAATCCTGATATCCAGTTTCCAGTAGGTGCAAATCATAATACAAATATGCCCTGTGTAGATACTGTACTATCAGAGTGGTTGGTGCAGAGAATGGGAATGTCACTGGTGCACCAGAACGCTCTTCTGCAATTGCAGTTAAGACGCAATATAGAAGAAGGGTCTTTAACTTGCATCTAACCCCAATATAACAAACCTGTGGGCACATGAACCAAAAAAAAGGAAGATTTTTAATTCTCTGTCTCCTTCCCTTTGATGAGCATGAAAATTTGCCTTAACAGGTTTTTAAAATCAAAACCACCCTAAGTAGGAAATAACAAATAAAAGACCAATCTGATTCTTTGCTGACCACAGGACATAAGTTCGTGAATGAAGAACAAAAGCAAAATACTGCAGATGCTGGAAATCTGAAATAAAAACAGAAAATGCTAAAAACACGCAGATCAGGCAGCGTTTGTGAAAGGTCATCAACCTGAATCGTTAACTGTTTCTCTCTCCACAGATGCTACCCAACCTGCTGAGAATTTCCAGCATGTTCTGTTTTTATATGGTGAATGAAGAAGCTGAACAGTTATAATAACCAGCACCATTACTCTTTGGTCAGCACCTGCAGGGATCTGCAACAGCACAGCATGATTCCCAAAAATAGAAAAGTTCTGTTTTCAAGATAATTCTTCAGGTAAGGCATACTCTATCCATTTAGGTTGCAACTTTGAAACGCTATTATTTTATTCTCCTGTAAATATTGACTGCTGTTTGCAGTACATGTGTAATTGGGGACAGGTCTAACAGAATACTTGCAAGGATGTGTGAGGAGGAGGGAGAAAATCCAAAAACGGCAAAGTAAAAATCTGATTACACGTTTGCGAAGAAATGTTCTGCTTGAATCAGACAACTTAATCATTCACCTAGATTCAATCTAAAGAAAACAGGAAAGGTTTAGAAGCATGTTTGCCCAAATCATTAAATTGGTAGGTGACGTCTGGGAGTTGTGCAGAATATATCAGAATGTGAAAAGCCAGAGAATACTGGACAGAATCTTAGATCTGATGAGAGTGATAGGGAAATGGTTTGGTCCACTAGAATTTTACACTTTGATCAGATCTATATTTAGCCTGGGTGCCTTTCCCCTATAACATTTCTCACAATATACAAGAGTGTTATACATGGATAACATTTGTGTTTCATATGCAATATATCTGTAGCTGTGTATCTGTAGTTATGTTGCAATTACGAAGGTCCAAAGTTAGGACTGAAGCATATTATTGGGACAGATTACCTGTACTCAGTATCTAACTGTCATTCCTTGCAATGTATGTCCAAAAAGGAAAGCACTCACATCCCTATCTTCAATCAGCATAGAATTCACTATTGTTTTCAAAGATGAAAGATGCCATAGTGCTGGAAGAATTTTGTCTAGAGTTGTTTTTTTTTTAAAAAGTGTAAAATTTACGCTTTATTTAAACTGTAGGTACAACCATTGAAATTAAATAGGAACGAAAATAAATCTAATGCAACTAATCCCCTGTCCCCACTACTTTCTATTGTGGCAGGGGTGGGGGCAAGAAGTAACTATTTCCTTCCAAGTGAGATATAGTCAGTCTGCACATACACAGTTTGATACACTAATCCTGAGAAACGGTGATAGGTGGAATGCAGTTGATGCCACCATTAATGCTGGGGAGTGAAGAAATATTGTAGATGCCAACAGCAGTGAGGAAAGTCCAGCAGCTCTGGGCTAAATCCCACTCTGTTGTTTATGAAGAGGGAAGGGGGTGGTCAGGCAATAAATATTGTTTAAAAAGGCTGAAGTTAACACTTTGTTTGAGATTATCCATGTTATCAATTGCCCAAGACACATGCACACACAGGAGAACCATTGGGACTAGGCGATCAGAGTCTAGAATCAACAAAATGAAGGAATAGCAAAAATAACATGGGGTGCCCAATATCCACCTTTGTGTGCAGGAGCTGAGGAGCAATTTCCAGACTGAATTACTGCACTTTCATGCTGTAACGTGACTATTCACCCTCTGTCACTGCTAGAACAGGAAGAGGCGTAGGAAAATTCTGAAAGATTAAAGCTAAGAATCATCTAAAAAAAACACAAGTTAGTGACCAAGTTGTAAGACCTGATCTAATGAGAAGCATCCTTGTCAACACCCTGCAATGCACTTATGATTGGGGGATAGGGTGGTAAACAATTCGGTCCATTGCCAAAAGGAATAAACAAGTAAACAGACTAGTCTGGGATAATGTTATCATTTCAGTAAATGTAACTGGCTGGTACACTGCCAATAATTGTAGCCAGCCTTTTATTTTACAGCACAGTAAAGTAGAAGAAATGCATTTTAAATGGTTTCATCCTAAAGTGAGCAAATGCTTTTGCAGTTTGTTTATTCTGTGTTGCACAGAATTGGTTTCCTGGATTGTGCTAAATCCAGGTTTGTGCTAAATTCAGTCCAGGCCACAGACAGGGACTGTACAGAGCTGGACCCACAGGTAGGAATTTGTTCTGGTTTATTCCCAGCTGATGGGCTAGGCCTGGGAGGAATGAACAGGCCCAGAGCCAAGAATCACAATATGACAAAATCTTAGGAAAGATGATGGGTTGATTAAAATCTAACAGACAGCAACGCAAAACAATTGGTCGGAAACACTGAAAGCAGCAGGTCCCCAGCACCCCATGGACCATTTTCATTTCAGCAAGAAATGAATGTGACGAGAGAAATTTCACTATAACTTGCACTAAATATGAATGGCCTCTAGAATAGTTAGTAAGGCAGTAGACATGAATGCATGGCATTGCCTGTTTGGGATTACGGGGCAGTTTAACAAACCGTTCAAGCATTAAAGCTGTGCTGCCCCCCAGTGCCCATTTTCAGTCATTA
Organism: Heptranchias perlo; assembly: GCF_035084215.1. Lineage (NCBI taxonomy): Eukaryota > Metazoa > Chordata > Chondrichthyes > Hexanchiformes > Hexanchidae > Heptranchias > Heptranchias perlo. The sequence continues at coordinate 1,312 of NW_027138918.1, read as the reverse complement.
CTCACTCATTGAGATTTTCCTTTAAAGTCTTTTCAAGATTCTGGGTTTTTTTTTTGCTAATTTTCTCCCCTCCTGAAGGAGACAACTCCTTGGTGAGATAGGATCCCATGTGTGCCAGGTGTCCTCGGGTACTTTGGCCAAGTTGCCATTATTCACGTGGGAGTCTGGTGAGTGTATGGAGGCTAATCAGCCAAAGAGGGCCTTGGAGTGGAGCCTAATCCTGTCCTGAAACAACATCCACATAAGCACATGTCCATCAGAAGTGGTTGGACAGTGATTAAGAATATCGCTTTGCTTCTTTCCTAACCAAGGGACACAGGCCAATTGTAGAGTCCACATCATATAATGATGAGATCAGCTGACTCAGCATGGTTGGGATTTGAATCTGGGAGCTTCCCCATTAATGTGGCTCAGATATTCAGTGGATAAATCCAGAGACATTGGACAGCCTCAGTGGGATTTATATCATCTCCCAATGACCCCACAGTCAATTACAACAGGGCAAAGCCACTCCTCAAAAGCATCATCTCACTAAATTACAGCAGCAACTTTGTCCCCCAACAATATTTCTGCAGTTGCTCATGCAGCGTCACACAAAACTGAAACTTAACAACTCCCACATGTCCACTACTATACCCTAAGCTACACTGAACATACTCACTAAGACAAGTTTTAAACAGGCTGTAAGAAACAGCAGGGAGCGAAGTCAGGTTTCAGCAATGGGATAAGTAACAGAGATGCCACATTGTCCTCAGTAAGAGGCTCACAGCATTGTAAAAGACAAACTGCCGGCAATCTGGTATATACTACATGCAGGAGCAGTGTTCCTGTGATGGATTGATGGGTAAATGCACCAACAGTATAGAACCAAGCCATACAAACTACAAAGGTCCCAGGTTCTGTGCTGTTTGTTCTGTGGTAAATTTGCTGAACTGTATTGGGCAGGAGTGTACCACTGTCATTGGCATAGGTGGGCTGGGGAGGGAGGAAAATCTGCCCCTGATCATTATCCAGCATTTGTCCCCAGCTGGGAAGTGCATATGTACACAAATCAGGCAAGGACATGATCAAGGATGGCTGTGATGTGGCCAAAGTCAAATGCCCGGCCATCACTTACTATCTCAGCTGACACATGAATAATGGTCACTTACGCTGGAGGACTGCAAATGTTCATGGTATTATATTCTAATGCAAATCACTATCTTCAGAATACAAGAGGAAAAAGAGAGAAAATGTTAGATATATAGGTCATTCATTACCAAGTTAAAATAGTACTAACGTATACAATGGAAATGTTCAGGACATTATATAA
>NW_027138917.1:0-30597 GCF_035084215.1 Heptranchias perlo | reverse complement strand
TCTGGGTGCTTGAAAATGGAGCGTATTTCATTCCCCACCACTGAAATCCCAAATTTTGACGAGCACCTTGATTTTTTTCAATGGCAAATTAGAGCCAAGTCTTCCTCGCTGGGAGGGGAGGCAGGATTTGTTGGGTCTAATGGTGTTGGTGCCTTTGGAGTCAAGCCGAGTGGAACAGACCGCACTCCGCCACAGATGTCCGCTGAAGACCCTTTCAGGTGGCGTGACACAGTTTTTGCGGGGATTCTGTAACCGCAGGCTCCTCATTAGAGTGGTTGGGCGTTTTTAATCAAAGGCTCGTGCCAGTAATTAATGTTGGCGCTCAGAATTCGACATCAATTCGCAGGACAGCAAAGCTCGAGGCAGCGTCCACGAGTTCCCCTGCTGGTGATGAAAGGTTTTCCGGGCGATCCCCGCTCTAACATTCTGACTGCTTCTGCCTCCTCTCTCCGCAGCATTTACACCTCAGCGAGGACGTGGCTGGTGCCACCTTCATGGCCGCTGGCAGTTCAGCCCCCGAGTTGTTCACCTCTCTGATCGGTACGTTCCCCCACCCCCCCCCCCCCTACTCCCCTCGTCTTAGTGTTGGGGTTTAACCCCGGGGCCTCAGCGTAGGCCGGGAACGGAGCCTGGGGATTTTCCTGATCTGTGCCCGCTGGGGGGGGGGGTGGGGGGGGCGGCCTCGGTACCGCAGCCCAGAGGGGAGGGGGTCTAACCGTCAGTTGGAGGGTTGACGATAGATGTGTTGGGGGGAGTGGGAAGTGGGGAGAAGGGGGGGGGGCGAGGAGCAGACTCCAGGTTTTAATCGTCTTTCTTTTCCCTGAACGGCAGGGGTTTTTATCGCCAAGAGTGATGTGGGAGTGGGGACCATTGTGGGCTCGGCCGTGTTCAACATCCTCTGTATCATTGGCCTAGTGCGGCCTGTTCGCTGGACATGTAAGTGAAGCCTTCGGTGAACCATCGTCCCCCCCCGCCCCCCCTCCCCCTCCCCCCCTCACCCCTCCCCTCCCCCCCCCCTCTCCCCCCCCGCGCTCCTCCCCCCTCCTCCCCCCTCTCCCCCCCGCTCCTCCCCTCCCCTCTCCTCCCCCCTCCTCTTCCCCCCCTCTCTCCCCCCCCGCCGCTCCTCCCCCTCCCCTCCCCTCCCCCCTCCCCCTCCCCCCTCCCCCCTCCCCCCCCCTCCTCTCCCCTCCCCTCCCCTCTCCTCCCCCCCTCCCCCTCCTCTCCCCCTCCCCCCCTCCCCCTCCCCTCCCCCCTCTCCTCCCCTCCCCCTCACCCCCTTCCCCCCTCCTCTCCCCCTCTCTCCCCCCCCCTCTCACCCCTCCCTCCTCTCCCCTCTCCCCTCTCTCTCCCCCTCTCCCTCCCTCCTCCTCCCCCCCCCCTCCCATCCTCCCCCCCTCCCCTCCCTCCTCCTCCTACCCCCCTCCCTCCTCTCTCCCCCCCCACCCCTCCCTCCCCTCCCCCCCCTCCCCCCCTCCCCCTCCCTCCCCTCCTCCCCCTCCTCCTCCCCCCCCTCCCTCCTCCTCCCCCCCCCCTCCCTCCTCCTCCCCCCTCCCTCCCTCCTCTCCCCCCTCCCCCTCCCTCCTCTCCCCCTCCCCCTCCCCTCCTCTCCCCCCTCCCCCTCCCAATGCTGCTGACTCTCCCCCCGGGGGACGGGCCCCACAGGCACCGACCTCACCTGTGAGCCCCCAGGCACTCCGTGTCGGACTGTGAGGGGCATCACAGCCAAGCCCAATCCCGTCCTCGCCCTGCACACGCAACGAACGTGTACACACTTGCTCGCGCATGCTCGCACTCGCTGCTGACACGCTCTCGCACATGTTCACACTCGCTCAGACTCACACTCACATGCTCACTCTCTCACACTCTCTCACACTCACTCTCACTCTCTCACACTCTCTCACACTCAGTCACACACACTTTCTCACTCACTCGCTCTCACACTCTCTCACTCTCACTCTCTCACAAAGTCTCTCTCACTCACTCTCTCACACTCACTCTCACACTCACTCACTCACTCACTCTCTCTCACTCAGACTCCACAGGCCGGGGATCGAGCCTGGGCCTTTCCTGCTGTGTGTGGGACTCAGCCCCCCTGCCAGGTGGAGCACTGATCCAGAGCCCCTGGGGTGCCCTGTTTACCTGGTATGTTATGCCTGTCGGGCCTTGCCTGTGGTATTGCGAGGCTCTGTGTGCGATGGAGTCCATTTCGTCAGGTCCCACCCTCCCCTGGTGCTGTACCTGAGTGGGGGCTGAGAGTGGGGGGTCCTGGAATTATTCACTGACCGTCTCTCGTTCTCTTCCCCCCCCAAGGAGGTGCCTCTCACTTGCTGGTCCTTGTTCCGAGACTCCGTGTCCTACATAATGTCAGTGCTCGTTCTCATTCTGGTAAGTTCCTGTACCCTCTGTCAAGGGGGCCTAGTCTGTCGAGGGGCCTGGGGATCGGGCCTAGTCTGTCGAGGGGCCTGGGGATCGGGCTTAGACTGTCGAGGGGCCTGGGGATCGGGCCTAGTCTGTCGAGGGGCCTGGGGATCGGGCCTAGTCTGTCCGAGGGGCCTGGGGATCGGGCCTAGTCTGTCGAGGGGCCTGGGGATCAGGCTTAGTCTGTCGAGGGGCCTGGGGATCGGGGCCTAGCCTGTCGAGGGGCCTGGGGATCGGGCCTAGTCTGTCGAGGGGCCTGGGGATCGGGCTTAGACTGTCGAGGGGCCTGGGGGATCGGGCCTAGTCTGTCGAGGGGCCTGGGGATCGGGCCTAGTCTGTCGAGGGGGCCTGGGGATCGGGCCTAGTCTGTCGAGGGGCCTTGGGGATCAGGCTTAGTCTGTCGAGGGGGCCTGGGGATCGGGCCTAGCCTGTCGAGGGGCCTGGGGATCGGGCCTAGTCTGTCGAGGGGCCTGGGGATCGGGCTTAGTCTGTCGAGGGGGCCCTGGGGATCGGGCCTAGTCTGTCGAGGGGCCTGGGGATCGGGCCGAGTCTGTCGAGGGCCCTGGGGATCGGGCCGAGTCTGTCGAGGGGCCTGGGGATCGGGCCTAGTCTGTCGAGGGGCCTGGGGATCGGGCTTAGACTGTCGAGGGGCCTGGGGATCGGGCCTAGTCTGTCAAGAGGCCTGGGGATCGGGCTTAGTCTGTCGAGGTGCCTGGGGATCGGGCTTAGTCTGTCGAGGGGCCCTGGGGATCGGGCTTAGTCTGTCGAGGGGCCTGGGGATCGGGCCTAGTCTGTCGAGGGGCCCGGGGATCGGGCCTAGTCTGTCGAGGGGCCTGGGGATTGGGCCTAGTCTGTCGAGGGGCCCGGGGATCGGGCTTAGACTGTCGAGGGGCCTGGGGATCGGGCCTAGTCTGTCGAGGGGCCCGGGGATCGGGCCTAGTCTGTCGAGGGGCCTGGGGATTGGGCCTAGTCTGTCGAGGGGCCTGGGGATCAGGCCTAGTCTGTCGAGGGGCCTGGGGATCGGGCCTTAGTCTGTCGAGGGGCCTGGGGATCGGGCCTAGTCTGTCGAGGGGCCTGGGGATCGGGCTTAGTCTGTCAAGGGGCCTGGGGATCGGGCTTAGTCTGTCGAGGGGCCTGGGGATCGGGGCTATAGTCTGTCGAGGGGCCTGGGGATCGGGCCTAGTCTGTCGAGGGGCCCGGGGATCGGGCCTAGTCTGTCGAGGGGCCTGGGGATTGGGCCTAGTCTGTCGAGGGGCCCGGGGATCGGGCATAGACTGTCGAGGGGCCTGGGGATCGGGCCTAGTCTGTCGAGGGGCCCTGGGGATCGGGCTAGACTGTCGAGGGGCCTGGGGATCGGGCCTAGACTGTCGAGGGGCCTGGGGATCGGGCATAGTCTGTCGAGGGGCCTGGGGATCGGGCTTAGTCTGTCGAGGGGCCTGGGGATTGGGCCTAGTCTGTCGAGGGGCCTGGGGATCGGGCTTAGTCTGTCGAGGGGCCTGGGGATCGGGCCTAGTCTGTCGAGGGGCCTGGGGATCGGGCCTAGTCTGTCGAGGGGCCTGGGGATCGGGCTTAGTCTGTCGAGGGGCCTGGGGATCGGGCTTAGTCTGTCGAGGGGCCTGGGGATCGGGCTTAGACTGTCGAGGGGCCTGGGGATCGGGCTTAGACTGTCGAGGGGCCTGGGGATCGGGCCTAGTCTGTCGAGGGGCCTGGGGATCGGGCCTAGTCTGTCGAGGGGCCTGGGGATCGGGCCTAGTCTGTCGAGGGGCCTGGGGATCGGGCCTAGACTGTCGAGGGGCCTGGGGATCGGGCCTAGTCTGTCGAGGGGTCCGGGGATCGGGCTTAGACTGTCGAGGGGCCTGGGGATCGGGCTTAGACTGTCGAGGGGCCTGGGGATCGGGCTTAGTCTGTCGAGGGGCCTGGGGATCGGGCCTAGTCTGTCGAGGGGCCTGGGGATCGGGCCTAGACTGTCGAGGGGCCTGGGGATCGGGCCTAGTCTGTCGAGGGGCCTGGGGATCGGGCCTAGTCTGTCGAGGGGCCTGGGGATCGGGCCTAGTCTGTCGAGGGGCCCGGGGATCGGGCTTAGTCTGTCGAGGGGCCTGGGGATCGGGCCTAGTCTGTCGAGGGGCCTGGGGATCGGGCTTAGTCTGTCGAGGGGCCTGGGGATTGGGCCTAGTCTGTCGAGGGGCCTGGGGATCGGGCCTAGACTGTCGAGGGGCCTGGGGATCGGGCTTAGACTGTCGAGGGGCCTGGGGATCGGGCTTAGTCTGTCGAGGGGCCTGGGGATCGGGCTTAGTCTGTCGAGGGGCCTGGGGATCGGGCCTAGTCTGTCGAGGGGCCTGGGGATCGGGCCTAGTCTGTCGAGGGGCCTGGGGATCGGGCCTAGACTGTCGAGGGGCCTGGGGATCGGGCTTAGACAGTCGAGGGGCCTGGGGATCGGGCCTAGTCTGTCGAGGGGCCTGGGGATCGGGCCTAGTCTCTCGAGGGGCCTGGGGATCGGGCCTAGACTGTCGAGGGGCCTGGGGATCGGGCTTAGACTGTCGAGGGGCCTGGGGATCGGGCCTAGTCTGTCGAGGGGCCTGGGGATCGGGCTTAGTCTGTCGAGGGGCCTGGGGATCGGGCCTAGTCTGTCGAGGGGCCTGGGGATTGGGCCTAGTCTGTCGAGGGGCCTGGGGATCGGGCCTAGTCTGTCGAGGGACCTGGGGATCGGGCTTAGACTGTCGAGGGGCCTGGGGATCGGGCTTAGTCTGTCGAGGGGCCTGGGGATCGGGCTTAGACTGTCGAGGGGCCTGGGGATCGGGGCTTAGTCTGTCGAGGGGCCTGGGGATCGGGCCTAGTCTGTCGAGGGGCCTGGGGATCAGGCCTAGTCTGTCGAGGGGCCTGGGGATCGGGCCTAGTCTGTCGAGGGGCCTGGGGATCGGGCTTAGTCTGTCGAGGGGCCTGGGGATCGGGCCGAGTCTGTCGAGGGGCCTGGTGATCGGGCCTAGTCTGTCGAGGGGCCTGGGGATCGCGCCTAGTCTGTCGAGGGGCCTGAGGCTCGGGCTTAGTCTGTCGAGGGGCCTGGGGATCGGGCCTAGTCTGTCGAGGGGCCTGGGGATCAGGCCTAGTCTGTCGAGGGGCCTGGATTTTGGGCCTAGTCTGTCGAGGGGCCTGGGGATCGGGCTTAGACTGTCGAGGGGCCTGGGGATCGGGCTTAGACTGTCGAGGGGCCTGGGGATCGGGCTTAGTCTGTCGAGGGGCCTGGGGATCGGGCTTAGTCTGTCGAGGGGCCTGGGGATCGGGCCTAGTCTGTCGAGGGGCCTGGGGATCGGGCCTAGTCTGTCGAGGGGCCTGAGGCTCGGGCTTAGTCTGTCGAGGGGCCTGGGGATCGGGCCTAGTCTGTCGAGGGGCCTGGGGATCGGGCCTAGTCTGTCGAGGGGCCTGGGGATCGGGCCTAGTCTGTCGAGGGGCCTGAGGCTCGGGCCTTAGACTGTCGAGGGGCCTGGGGATCGGGCCTAGTCTGTCGAGGGGCCTGGGGATCGGGCCTAGTCTGTCGAGGGGCCTGGGGATCGGGCTTAGTCTGTCGAGGGGCCTGCGGATCGGGCCTAGTCTGTCGAGGGGCCTGGGGATCGGGCTTAGACTGTCGAGGGGCCTGGGGATCGGGCTTAGACTGTCGAGGGGCCTGGGGATCGGGCTTAGTCTGTCGAGGGGCCTGGGGATCGGGCCTAGTCTGTCGAGGGGCCTGGGGATCGGGCCTAGACTGTCGAGGGGCCTGGGGATCGGGCTTAGACTGTCGAGGGGCCTGGGGATCGGGCCTAGTCTGTCGAGGGGCCTGGGGATCGGGCTTAGTCTGTCGAGGGGCCTGGGGATCGGGCCTAGTCTGTCGAGGGGCCTGGGGATCGGGCCTAGTCTGTCGAGGGGCCTGGGGATCGGGCTTAGACTGTCGAGGGGCCTGGGGATCGGGCTTAGACTGTCGAGGTGCCTGGGGATCGGGCTTAGTCTGTCGAGGGGCCTGGGGATCGGGCTTAGACTGTCGAGGGGCCTGGGGATCGGGCCTAGTCTGTCGAGGTGCCTGGGGATCGGGCCTAGACTGTCGAGGGGCCTGGGGATCGGGCTTAGTCTGTCGAGGGGCCTGGGGATTGGGCTTAGTCTGTCGAGGGGCCTGGGGATCGGGCTTAGTCTGTCGAGGGGCCTGGGGATCGGGCTTAGTCTGTCGAGGGGCCTGGGGATCGGGCCTAGTCTGTCGAGGGGCCTGGGGATCAGGCCTAGTCTGTCGAGGGGCCTGGATTTTGGGCCTAGTCTGTTGAGGGGCCTGGATTTTGGGCCTAGTCTGTTGAGGGGCCTGGATTTTGGGCCTGGTCGGTCGAGGGGCCTGGGGATTGGGCCTAGTCTGTCGAGGGGCCTGGGGATCGGGCTTAGTCTGTCGAGGGGCCTGGGGATCGGGCCTAGTCTGTCGAGGGGCCTGGGGATCGGGCCTAGTCTGTCGAGGGGCATGGGGATCGGGCCTAGTCTGTCGAGGGGCCTGGGGATCGGGCCTAGTCTGTCGAGGGGCCTGGGGATCGGGCCTAGTCTGTCGAGGGGCTTAGGGATTGGGCCTAGTCTGTCGAGGGACCTGGGGATCGGGCCTAGTCTGTCGAGGGGCCTGGGGATCGGGCCTAGTCTGTCGAGGGGCCTGGATTTTGGGCCTAGTCTGTTGAGGGGCCTGGATTTTGGGCCTGGTCGGTCGAGGGGCCTGGGGATTGGGCCTAGTCTGTCGAGGGGCCTGGGGATTGGGCCTAGTCTGTCGAGGGGCCTGGGGATCGGGCTTAGTCTGTCGAGGGGCCTGGGGATCGGGCCTAGTCTGTCGAGGGGCCTGGGGATCGGGCCTAGTCTGTCGAGGGGCCTGGGGATCGGGCTTAGTCTGTCGAGGGGCCTGGGGATCGGGCCTAGTCTGTCGAGGGGCCTGGGGATCGGGCCTAGTCTGTCGAGGGGCCTGGGGATCGGGCCGAGTCTGTCGAGGGGCCTGGGGATCGGGCCTAGTCTGTCGAGGGGCCTGGGGATCAGGCTTAGACTGTCGAGTGGCCTGGGGATCAGGCCTAGTCTGTCGAGCGGCCTGAGGCTCAGGCTTAGACTGTCGAGGGGCCTGGGGATCAGGCCTAGTCTGTCGAGGGGCCTGGGGATCGGGCCTAGTCTGTCGAGGTGCCTGGGGATCGGGCCTAGTCTGTCGAGGGGCCTGGGGATCGGGCCTAGTCTGTCGAGGGGCCTGGGGATCGGGCTTAGTCTGTCGAGGAGCCTGGGGATCGGGCCGAGTCTGTCGAGGGGCCTGGGGATCGGGCCTAGTCTGTCGAGGGGCCTGGGGATCAGGCTTAGACTGTCGAGGGGCCTGGGGATCAGGCCTAGTCTGTCGAGGGGCCTGAGGCTCAGGCTTAGACTGTCGAGGGGCCTGGGGATCAGGCCTAGTCTGTCGAGGGGCCTGGGGATCGGGCCTAGTCTGTCGAGGTGCCTGGGGATCGGGCCTAGTCTGTCGAGGGGCCTGGGGATCGGGCCTAGACTGTCGAGGGGCCTGGGGATCGGGCTTAGTCTGTCGAGGGGCCTGGGGATCGGGCCTAGTCTGTCGAGGGGCCTGGGGATCGGGCTTAGACTGTCGAGGGGCCTGGGGATCGGGCTTAGACTGTCGAGGGGCCTGGGGATCGGGCTTAGACTGTCGAGGGGCCTGGGGATCGGGCTTAGTCTGTCGAGGGGCCTGGGGATTGGGCCTAGTCTGTCGAGGGGCCTGGGGATCGGGCCTAGTCTGTCGAGGGGCCTGGGGATCGGGCTTAGTCTGTCGAGGGGCCTGGGGATCGGGCCTAGTCTGTCGAGGGGCCTGGGGATCGGGCTTAGTCTGTCGAGGGGCCTGGGGATCGGGCCTAGTCTGTCGAGGGGCCTGGTGATCGGGCCTAGTCTGTCGAGGGGCCTGGGGATCGGGCCTAGTCTGTCGAGGGGCCTGGGGATCGGGCTTAGTCTGTCGAGGGGCCTGGGGATCGGGCCTAGTCTGTCGAGGGGCCTGGGGATCAGGCCTAGTCTGTCGAGGGGCCTGGATTTTGGGCCTAGTCTGTTGAGGGGCCTGGATTTTGGGCCTAGTCTGTTGAGGGGCCTGGATTTTGGGCCTGGTCGGTCGAGGGGCCTGGGGATTGGGCCTAGTCTGTCGAGGGGCCTGGGGATCGGGCTTAGTCTGTCGAGGGGCCTGGGGATCGGGCCTAGTCTGTCGAGGGGCCTGGGGATCGGGCCTAGTCTGTCGAGGGGCATGGGGATCGGGCCTAGTCTGTCGAGGGGCCTGGGGATCGGGCTTAGACTGTCGAGGGGCCTGGGGATCGGGCCTAGTCTGTTGAGGGGCCTGGGGATCGGGCTTAGACTGTCGAGGGGCCTGGGGATCGGGCCTAGTCTGTCGAGGGACCTGGGGATCGGGCCTAGTCTGTCGAGGGGCCTGGGGATCGGGCTTAGTCTGTCGAGGGGCCTGGGGATCGGGCCTAGTCTGTCGAGGGGCCTGGGGATCGGGCCTAGTCTGTCGAGGGGCCTGGGGATCGGGCTTAGACTGTCGAGGGGCCTGGGGATCGGGCCTAGTCTGTCGAGGGGCCTGGGGATCGGGCTTAGACTGTAGAGGGGCCTGGGGATCGGGCCTAGTCTGTCGAGGGGCCTGGGGATCGGGCCTAGTCTGTAGAGGGGCCTGGGGATCGGGCCTAGTCTGTCGAGGGGCCTGGATTTTGGGCCTAATCTGTTGAGGGGCCTGGATTTTGGGCCTGGTCGGTCGAGGGGCCTGGGGATTGGGCCTAGTCTGTCGAGGGGCCTCGGGATCGGGCCTACTCTGTCGAGGGGCCTGGGGATCGGGCTTAGTCTGTCGAGGGGCCTGGGGATCGGGCCTAGTCTGTCGAGGGGCCTGGGGATCGGGCCTAGTCTGTCGAGGGGCCTGGGGATCGGGCTTAGTCTGTCGAGGGGCCTGGGGATCGGGCCTAGTCTGTCGAGGGGCCTGGGGATCGGGCCTAGTCTGTCGAGGGGCCTGGGGATCGGGCCTAGTCTGTCGAGGGGCCTGGGGATCGGGCTTAGTCTGTCGAGGAGCCTGGGGATCGGGCCTCGTCTGTCGAGGGGCCTGGGGATCGGGCCTAGTCTGTTGAGGGGCCTGGGGATCGGGCCTAGTCTGTCGAGGGGCCTGGGGATCGGGCCTAGTCTGTCGAGGGGCCTGGGGATCGGGCTTAGTCTGTCGAGGGGCCTGGGGATCGGGCCTAGTCTGTTGAGGGGCCTGGGGATCGGGCCTAGTCTGTCGAGGGGCCTGGGGATCAGGCCTAGTCTGTCGAGGGGCCTGGGGATCGGGCCTAGTCTGTTGAGGGGCCTGGATTTTGGGCCTGGTCGGTCGAGGGGCCTGGGGATCGGGCCTAGTCTGTCGAGGGGCCTGGGGATCGGGCTTAGTCTGTCGAGGGGCCTGGGGATCGGGCTTAGTCTGTCGAGGGGCCTGGGGATCGGGCTTAGTCTGTCGAGGGGCCTGGGGATCGGGCTTAGTCTGTTGGAGGGGCCTGGGGATCGGGCTTAGTCTGTCGAGGGGCCTGGGGATCGGGCTTAGTCTGTCGAGGGGCCTGGGGATCGGGCTTAGTCTGTCGAGGGGCCTGGGGATCGGGCCTAGTCTGTCGAGGGGCCTGGGGATCGGGCCTAGTCTGTCGAGGGGCCTGGGGATCGGGCTTAGTCTGTCGAGGGGCCTGGGGATCGGGCCTAGTCTGTCGAGGGGCCTGGGGATCGGGCCTAGTCTGTCGAGGGGCCTGGGGATCGGGCTTAGACTGTCGAGGGGCCTGGGGATTGGGCCTAGTCTGTCGAGGGGCCTGGGGATCGGGCTTAGTCTGTCGAGGGGCCTGGGGATCGGGCCTAGTCTGTCGAGGGGCCTGGGGATCGGGCCTAGTCTGTCGAGGGGCCTGGGGATCGGGCCGAGTCTGTCGAGGGGCCTGGGGATCGGGCTTAGTCTGTCGAGGGGCCTGGGGATCGGGCCTAGTCTGTCGAGGGGCCTGGGGATCGGGCTTAGTCTGTCGAGGGGCCTGGGGATCGGGCTTAGACTGTCGAGGGGCCTGGGGATCGGGCCTAGTCTGTCGAGGGGCCTGGGGATCGGGCCTAGTCTGTCGAGGGGCCTGGGGATCGGGCTTAGTCTGTCGAGGGGCCTGGGGATCGGGCCTAGTCTGTCGAGGGGCCTGGGGATCGGGCCTAGTCTGTCGAGGGGCCTGGGGATCGGGCCGAGTCTGTCGAGGGGCCTGGGGATCGGGCTTAGTCTGTCGAGGGGCCTGGGGATCGGGCCTAGTCTGTCGAGGGGCCTGGGGATCGGGCTTAGTCTGTCGAGGGGCCTGGGGATCGGGCTTAGTCTGTCGAGGGGCCTGGGGATCGGGCCTAGTCTGTCGAGGGGCCTGGGGATCGGGCTTAGTCTGTCGAGGGGCCTGGGGATCGGGCCTAGTCTGTCGAGGGGCCTGGGGATCGGGCCTAGTCTGTCGAGGGGCCTGGGGATCGGGCTTAGACTGTCGAGGGGCCTGGGGATCGGGCCTAGTCTGTCGAGGGGCCTGGGGATCGGGCCTAGTCTGTCGAGGGGCCTGGGGATCGGGCCTAGTCTGTCGAGGGGCCTGGGGATCGGGCCGAGTCTGTCGAGGGGCCTGGGGACACCCAGTGCATGGGGACTGGGTTTAATTGAGGGTTGAGGAGTATTAAGAGTGTGTGGTCTTTAACTCTCTGTCCACTGCTCCCTTTCAGGTTATTCATGATGAAAAGGTCTTTTGGTGAGTGCCTCGATTTCACTCTTTATCTGCCCTTTCACTCAGTAAATACTTTTGGGGTTGAAAACGTAGACAGAGCAGTGATGATTTTATGGATGAACTCTCCCAGCGACGAGCGTCGCCCAGCGGGAGAGCAGATCAGAGACCCTTACTCTGAGTCAGAAGGTCGTGGGTTCGAGCCCCCACTCCAGAGACTCGAGCCCCATAATCCAGACCGACACTCCCCAGTGTTAGTACTGAGGGAGCGCCGCACTGTCGGAGGGTCAGTACTGAGGGAGCGCCGCACTGTCGGAGGGTCAGTACTGAGGGAGCGCCGCACTGTCGGAGGGTCGGTGCTGAGGGAGCGCTGCACTGTCTGAGGGTCAGTACTGAGGGAGCGCCGCACTGTCTGAGGGTCAGTACTGAGGGAGCGCCGCACTGTCGGAGGGTCAGTACTGAGGGAGCGCCGCACTGTCGGAGGGTCAGTACTGAGGGAGCGCCGCACTGTCGGAGGGTCAGTACTGAGGGAGTGCCGCACTGTCGGAGGGTCAGTACTGAGGGAGCGCCGCACTGTCGGAGGGTCGGTACTGAGGGAGCGCCGCACTGTCGGAGGGTCAGTACTGAGGGAGCGCCGCACTGTCGGAGGGTCAGTACTGAGGGAGCGCCGCACTGTCGGAGGGTCAGTACTGAGGGAGCGCTGCACTGTCGGAGGGTCAGTCATGAGGGAGCGCTGCACTGTCGGAGGGTCAGTACTGAGGGAGCGCTGCACTGTCGGAGGGTCAGTACTGAGGGAGTGCTGCACTGTCGGAGGTGCCGTCTTTCGGATGAGACATTAAACCGAGGCCCCGTCTGCCCCTCTCAGGTGGATGTAAAAGATCCCACGGCCACTATTGGAAGAAGAGCAGGGGGAGTTCTCCCCGGTGTCCTGGGGCCAATATTTATCCCTCAACCAACATCACTAAAAAAACAGATGATCTGATCATTATCACATTGCTGTTTGTGGGATCTTGCTGTGCGCAAATTGGCTGCTGCGTTTCCCACATTACAACAGTGACCACAGTTCAAAAAAAAAAGTACTTCATTGTCTGTAAAACGCTTTGGGACGTCCTGAGGTGGTGAAAGGCCCTGGAGAAATGGGGAGTTTATTATCGGAGGGGTGAACTCTGTTTGTGTTGGATTGACGATCTGATTATTGTTTGATCCTTGTGTTGTCAGGTGGGAGGGCCTGCTCCTCGTCATGATGTACGCGCTTTACATAATCGTGATGAAGTAAGTGGCAGTGAGCTCTGCTTTCTGATCTGTTGATTTCTGGATTATTCCTCGAGCTGCCTCGCACACTGTCGCCAGCAGAGGGCACAATTCCATCGGGTCCACAGCACGGAAACAGGCCGTTCGGCCCATCGGGTCTATCCCGGTGTTTATGCTCCACACGAGCCCCCTCCCTCCCTCCCTACTCCATCTCCCCCTATCCCCATATCCTTCTATTCCTTTCTCCCTCATGTGTTTATCCAGCTTCCCCTTTAATCCATCTACACTATTCACCTCAACCACTCCATGTGGGAGTGAGTTCCACATTCTCACCACTCTCTGGGTGAAGACGTTTCTCCTGAATTCTCTATTGGATTTATTAGTGACGATCTTATATTTATGGCCCCTGGTCTCCCCCACAAGTGGAAACATCTTCTCTCCGTCTACCCTATCGAACCCTTTCATTATTTTAAAGACCTCGATCAGGTCACCCCTCAGTCTCCTCTTTTATGGAGAAATGAGCCCCAGCCTGTTCAGACTTTCCTGATCATTATAACCTCTCAGTTCTGGTATCATCCTTGTGAATCTTTTTTGCACCTTCTCCAGTGCCTCGATATCCATTTTATAATATGGAGACCAGAACTGTACACAGTAACTCCCAGTGTGGTCTAACCGAGGTATATGGAGACCAGAACTGTACACAGTAACTCCCAGTGTGGTCTGACCGAGGTATATGGAGACCAGAACTGTGCACAGTAACTCCCAGTGTGGTCTAACCGAGGTATATGGAGACCAGAACTGTACACAGTAACTCCCAGTGTGGTCTAACCAAGGTATATGGAGACCAGAACTGTACACAGTAACTCCCAGTGTGGTCTAACCAAGGTATATGGAGACCAGAACTGTACACAGTAACTCCCAGTGTGGTCTGACCATGGTATATGGAGACCAGAACTGTACACAGTAACTCCCAGTGCGGTCTAACCAAGGTATATGGAGACCAGAACTGTACACAGTAACTCCCAGTGTGGTCTAACCGAGGTATATGGAGACCAGAACTGTGTACACAGTAACTCCCAGTGTGGTCTAACCGAGGTATATGGAGACCAGGACTGTACACAGTAACTCCCAGTGTGGTCTAACCGAGGTATATGGAGACCAGGACTGTACACAGTAACTCCCAGTGTGGTCTGACCATGGTATATGGAGACCAGGACTGTACACAGTAACTCCCAGTGTGGTCTAACTGAGGTATATGGAGACCAGGACTGTACACAGTAACTCCCAGTGTGGTCTGACCAAAGTTCAATGTAAGTTTAACATAACTTCTCTGTTTCAATTTCAATTCACCACATTCGCCTCAGAAAAGGCCACCCGATGTTTTGGAGACCTGATTTAGATAAAAAGGATTCTTTGAATCGTTAAAACTTCCTTGGTACGAAGATCAGACTCTTTCTGAATAATCGGAGATCAAGACTTCACCGGCAGTTCCTTACACCAAGAAAAAAAAATAGGCTTTTGACTAAATGTCTGACATTGAGAGAGGTCTCCCTCAGCCACTGTAGGAAGAAGAGCAGGGGGAGTTCTCCCCGGTGTCCTGGGGCCAATATTTATCCCTCAACCAACATCATTAAAAAAACAGATGATCTGGTCATTATCACATTGCTGTTTGTGGGATCTTGCTGTGCGCAAATTGGCTGCTGCGTTTCCTACATTACAACAGTGACCACACTTCAAAAAAAGTATTTATTGTCTGTAAAGCGGTTTGGGCCGTCCCGAGGATGTGAAAGGCCCGGTAGAAATGGGAGTTCTCTCTTCATTTTCAGGTACAATACAAAAATGCGCAATTACTTTGAGGGGCTCAGGGGTGGTGACCCAGCGAGCCTGGCCAATGGGGGACCGAGCGCACAGCAGGACGCGGAGACTGACCAGAGCTATTCGGCCACAGTTGTCATTGTGCAGAAAGGTAATCGCGTGTTAATGGGACATCAAGGTGAGGCGTCTTAGTGACCCCTTATCCACATCAGGCAACCAGTGCTGTACCTGCCCTGGGAGTGTTTGATGGGACAGTGTAGAGGGAGCTTTACTCTGTATCTAACCCTGTACCTGCCCTGGGAGTGTTTGATGGGACAGTGTAGAGGGAGCTTTACTCTGTATCTAACCCGTGCTGTACCTGCCCTGGGAGTGTTTGATGGGACAGTGTAGAGGGAGCTTTACTCTGTATCTAACCCTGTACCTGCCCTGGGAGTGTTTGATGGGACAGTGTAGAGGGAGCTTTACTCTGTATCTAACCCTGTACCTGCCCTGGGAGTGTTTGATGGGACAGTGTAGAGGGAGCTTTACTCTGTATCTAACCTGTGCTGTACCTGCCTCGGGAGTGTTTGATGGGACAGTGTAGAGGGAGCTTTACTCTGTATCTAACCCGTGCTGTACCTGCCCTGGGAGTGTTTGATGGGACAGTGTAGAGGGAGCTTTACTCTGTATCTAACCCGTGCTGTACCTGCCCTGGGAGTGTTTGATGGGACAGTGTAGAGGGAGCTTTACTCTGTATCTAACCCTGTACCTGCCCTGGGAGTGTTTGATGGGACAGTGTAGAGGGAGCTTTACTCTGTATCTAACCCGTGCTGTACCTGCCCTGGGAGTGTTTGATGGGACAGTGTAGAGGGAGCTTTACTCTGTATCTAACCCTGTACCTGCCCTGGGAGTGTTTGATGGGACAGTGTAGAGGGAGCTTTACTCTGTATCTAACCCTGTACCTGCCCTGGGAGTGTTTGATGGGACAGTGTAGAGGGAGCTTTACTCTGTATCTAACCCTGTACCTGCCCTGGGAGTGTTTGATGGGACAGTGTAGAGGGAGCTTTACTCTGTATCTAACCCGTGCTGTACCTGCCCTGGGAGTGTTTGATGGGACAGTGTAGAGGGAGCTTTACTCTGTATCTAACCCTGTACCTGCCCTGGGAGTGTTTGATGGGACAGTGTAGAGGGAGCTTTACTCTGTATCTAACCCGTGCTGTACCTGCCCTGGGAGTGTTTGATGGGACAGTGTAGAGGGAGCTTTACTCTGTATCTAACCCTGTACCTGCCCTGGGAGTGTTTGATGGGACAGTGTAGAGGGAGCTTTACTCTGTATCTAACCCGTGCTGTACCTGCCCTGGGAGTGTTTGATGGGACAGTGTAGAGGGAGCTTTACTCTGTATCTAACCCTGTACCTGCCCTGGGAGTGTTTGATGGGACAGTGTAGAGGGAGCTTTACTCTGTATCTAACCCGTGCTGTACCTGCCCTGGGAGTGTTTGATGGGACAGTGTAGAGGGAGCTTTACTCTGTATCTAACCCTGTACCTGCCCTGGGAGTGTTTGATGGGGCAGTGTAGAGGGAGCTTTACTCTGTATCTAACCTGTGCTGTACCTGCCTCGGGAGTGTTTGATGGGACAGTGTAGAGGGAGCTTTACTCTGTATCTAACCCGTGCTGTACCTGCCCTGGGAGTGTTTGATGGGACAGTGTAGAGGGAGCTTTACTCTGTATCTAACCCTGTACCTGCCCTGGGAGTGTTTGATGGGACAGTGTAGAGGGAGCTTTACTCTGTATCTAACCTGTGTTGTACCTGCCTCGGGAGTGTTTGATGGGACAGTGTAGAGGGAGCTTTACTCTGTATCTAACCCGTGCTGTACCTGTCCTGGGAGTGTTTGATGGGACAGTGTAGAGGGAGCTTTACTCTGTATCTAACCTGTGTTGTACCTGCCTCGGGAGTGTTTGATGGGACAGTGTAGAGGGAGCTTTACTCTGTATCTAACCCGTGCTGTACCTGCCCTGGGAGTGTTTGATGGGACAGTGTAGAGGGAGCTTTACTCTGTATCTAACCCTGTACCTGCCCTGGGAGTGTTTGATGGGACAGTGTAGAGGGAGCTTTACTCTGTATCTAACCCTGTACCTGCCCTGGGAGTGTTTGATGGGACAGTGTAGAGGGAGCTTTACTCTGTATCTAACCCTGTACCTGCCCTGGGAGTGTTTGATGGGACAGTGTAGAGGGAGCTTTACTCTGTATCTAACCCGTGCTGTACCTGCCCTGGGAGTGTTTGATGGGACAGTGTAGAGGGAGCTTTACTCTGTATCTAACCCTGTACCTGCCCTGGGAGTGTTTGATGGGACAGTGTAGAGGGAGCTTTACTCTGTATCTAACCCGTGCTGTACCTGCCCTGGGAGTGTTTGATGGGACAGTGTAGAGGGAGCTTTACTCTGTATCTAACCCTGTACCTGCCCTGGGAGTGTTTGATGGGACAGTGTAGAGGGAGCTTTACTCTGTATCTAACCCGTGCTGTACCTGCCCTGGGAGTGTTTGATGGGACAGTGTAGAGGGAGCTTTACTCTGTATCTAACCCTGTACCTGCCCTGGGAGTGTTTGATGGGACAGTGTAGAGGGAGCTTTACTCTGTATCTAACCCGTGCTGTACCTGCCCTGGGAGTGTTTGATGGGACAGTGTAGAGGGAGCTTTACTCTGTATCTAACCCTGTACCTGCCCTGGGAGTGTTTGATGGGACAGTGTAGAGGGAGCTTTACTCTGTATCTAACCCTGTACCTGCCCTGGGAGTGTTTGATGGGACAGTGTAGAGGGAGCTTTACTCTGTATCTAACCCTGTACCTGCCCTGGGAGTGTTTGATGGGACAGTGTAGAGGGAGCTTTACTCTGTATCTAACCCGTGCTGTACCTGCCCTGGGAGTGTTTGATGGGACAGTGTAGAGGGAGCTTTACTCTGTATCTAACCCTGTACCTGCCCTGGGAGTGTTTGATGGGACAGTGTAGAGGGAGCTTTACTCTGTATCTAACCCGTGCTGTACCTGCCCTGGGAGTGTTTGATGGGACAGTGTAGAGGGAGCTTTACTCTGTATCTAACCCTGTACCTGCCCTGGGAGTGTTTGATGGGACAGTGTAGAGGGAGCTTTACTCTGTATCTAACCCGTGCTGTACCTGCCCTGGGAGTGTTTGATGGGACAGTGTAGAGGGAGCTTTACTCTGTATCTAACCCTGTACCTGCCCTGGGAGTGTTTGATGGGACAGTGTAGAGGGAGCTTTACTCTGTATCTAACCCGTGCTGTACCTGCCCTGGGAGTGTTTGATGGGACAGTGTAGAGGGAGCTTTACTCTGTATCTAACCCTGTACCTGCCCTGGGAGTGTTTGATGGGGCAGTGTAGAGGGAGCTTTACTCTGTATCTAACCTGTGCTGTACCTGCCTCGGGAGTGTTTGATGGGACAGTGTAGAGGGAGCTTTACTCTGTATCTAACCCGTGCTGTACCTGCCCTGGGAGTGTTTGATGGGACAGTGTAGAGGGAGCTTTACTCTGTATCTAACCCTGTACCTGCCCTGGGAGTGTTTGATGGGACAGTGTAGAGGGAGCTTTACTCTGTATCTAACCTGTGTTGTACCTGCCTCGGGAGTGTTTGATGGGACAGTGTAGAGGGAGCTTTACTCTGTATCTAACCCGTGCTGTACCTGTCCTGGGAGTGTTTGATGGGACAGTGTAGAGGGAGCTTTACTCTGTATCTAACCTGTGTTGTACCTGCCTCGGGAGTGTTTGATGGGACAGTGTAGAGGGAGCTTTACTCTGTATCTAACCCGTGCTGTACCTGCCCTGGGAGTGTTTGATGGGACAGTGTAGAGGGAGCTTTACTCTGTATCTAACCCTGTACCTGCCCTGGGAGTGTTTGATGGGACAGTGTAGAGGGAGCTTTACTCTGTATCTAACCCTGTACCTGCCCTGGGAGTGTTTGATGGGACAGTGTAGAGGGAGCTTTACTCTGTATCTAACCCTGTACCTGCCCTGGGAGTGTTTGATGGGACAGTGTAGAGGGAGCTTTACTCTGTATCTAACCCGTGCTGTACCTGCCCTGGGAGTGTTTGATGGGACAGTGTAGAGGGAGCTTTACTCTGTATCTAACCCTGTACCTGCCCTGGGAGTGTTTGATGGGACAGTGTAGAGGGAGCTTTACTCTGTATCTAACCCGTGCTGTACCTGCCCTGGGAGTGTTTGATGGGACAGTGTAGAGGGAGCTTTACTCTGTATCTAACCCTGTACCTGCCCTGGGAGTGTTTGATGGGACAGTGTAGAGGGAGCTTTACTCTGTATCTAACCCGTGCTGTACCTGCCCTGGGAGTGTTTGATGGGACAGTGTAGAGGGAGCTTTACTCTGTATCTAACCCTGTACCTGCCCTGGGAGTGTTTGATGGGACAGTGTAGAGGGAGCTTTACTCTGTATCTAACCCTGTACCTGCCCTGGGAGTGTTTGATGGGACAGTGTAGAGGGAGCTTTACTCTGTATCTAACCCGTGCTGTACCTGCCCTGGGAGTGTTTGATGGGACAGTGTAGAGGGAGCTTTACTCTGTATCTAACCCTGTACCTGCCCTGGGAGTGATTGATGGGACAGTGTAGAGGGAGCTTTACTCTGTATCTAACCCTGTACCTGCCCTGGGAGTGTTTGATGGGACAGTGTAGAGGGAGCTTTACTCTGTATCTAACCCGTGCTGTACCTGCCCTGGGAGTGTTTGATGGGACAGTGTAGAGGGAGCTTTACTCTGTATCTCACCCTGTACCTGACCCTGGGAGTGTTTGATGGGACAGTGTAGAGGGAGCTTTACTCTGTATCTAACCCTGTACCTGCCCTGGGAGTGTTTGATGGGACAGTGTAGAGGGAGCTTTACTCTGTATCTAACCTGTGTTGTACCTGCCTCGGGAGTGTTTGATGGGACAGTGTAGAGGGAGCTTTACTCTGTATCTAACCCGTGCTGTACCTGTCCTGGGAGTGTTTGATGGGACAGTGTAGAGGGAGCTTTACTCTGTATCTAACCTGTGTTGTACCTGCCTCGGGAGTGTTTGATGGGACAGTGTAGAGGGAGCTTTACTCTGTATCTAACCCGTGCTGTACCTGCCCTGGGAGTGTTTGATGGGACAGTGTAGAGGGAGCTTTACTCTGTATCTAACCCTGTACCTGCCCTGGGAGTGTTTGATGGGACAGTGTAGAGGGAGCTTTACTCTGTATCTAACCCGTGCTGTACCTGCCCTGGGAGTGTTTGATGGGACAGTGTAGAGGGAGCTTTACTCTGTATCTAACCCTGTACCTGCCCTGGGAGTGATTGATGGGACAGTGTAGAGGGAGCTTTACTCTGTATCTCACCCTGTACCTGACCCTGGGAGTGTTTGATGGGACAGTGTAGAGGGAGCTTTACTCTGTATCTAACCCTGTACCTGCCCTGGGAGTGTTTGATGGGACAGTGTAGAGGGAGCTTTACTCTGTATCTAACCCTGTACCTGCCCTGGGAGTGTTTGATGGGACAGTGTAGAGGGAGCTTTACTCTGTATCTAACCCTGTACCTGCCCTGGGAGTGTTTGACGGGACAGTGTAGAGGGAGAGGAACTCTTGGGCCACAGGGCCTGTCCTGCTAGGCCCCAGGCTCTCGGACTCCCGGTTTCTAGGCCCTTGTGTTTGCTGCTTTCTGTGCTGATAGCTTGTGTTTTCTGCTCCCGGTGACAGGCCACGGATCGCAGGAGCCCACGGTGCTGATGGTGGACGAGCTGCTCTGTGCCTCCCCCCATAAACTCACCTTCCCCGAAGCCAGCCTGCGGATAATGATCACCCGGCACTTCGGGCCCAGGACCAGGCTCAGCATGGCCAGCCGCATGCTCATCAACGAGGTAGGACACCCGGCCCGGGGCAATCTGTGGGACTGACCCCCTCCCCGAACACACACACAGAGCAGGAAAGGCCCAGGCTCCATCCCCGGCCTAGTGGTCGATCATCTGATCTCAGCCTGGCCTCGAAATTGGCCTCAGCACCCCTGGGTTGGTTCGGTGGGGAGGGGAAAGGAGGGGGTTAATCAGCCAGCCCCTTCCTGCTCCTGGTGACTGCTGCGTTTGTGGGGCCGTCGGGAATCGACGGGATCAGGCTTGGCCGTGATGCCGCCACAGTTGAATAGCCCGCCGCCGCTCACTAACTGGGCTGAGGGATGAAAAAACGGGCAATTATTGGGGCGAGGTGTTTGTCGGAGTGGTTGGGGGGGGCTGGTGCTGTAGCCGGCGGGAGCTCCACTCCCCAGCGAGAGTCAGCGCCATCGCCGGGGAGGGTGGGGGGTTACGGGGAGCAGAGAATCCGAACTCTTCCTTTAAACCCTCCCCCTTCCTCTCTCCCCCCCCCCAACAGAGGCAGCGTTTGCTTCGCAGCAAAACGGAAAACGCGGAGCCGGAAGTTTCCGTGGCCATCCCGGAGAAGCGGGCGGTGGAGAACGGGGGCGAGGCGCGGCAGAGTCGACCGGGAAAGGCATCGCGGGCCGATGAATCGGCAACGGGAAACCAGAGGGAGGACAAAGAGGTGGAGAGGAAGGAGAGGGGGGAGCGGGGGAATGACGGACCGCTCGTCCCATTCAAAATACCAGGTAACGGGGCGGGAATTTGGGATCTGATGGGCTCAGAATTGGGATCCTTCCCTTTATTAGCCGAGAATATAAGAGCAGGGAGATTATGCTGGAACTGTATAAAACACTGGTTAGGCCACAGCTTGAGCACTGTGTACAGTTCTGGTCACCACATTACAGGAAAGATGTGATTGCACTAGAGAGGGTGCAGAGGAGATTTACGAGGATGTTGCCTGGGCTGGAGAATTTTAGCTCTGAGGAAAGATTGGATAGGCTGGGGTTGTTTTCCTGAGAACAGAGGAGGCTGAGGGGAGATTTAATTGAGGTGTATAAAATAATGAGGGGCCGAGAGAGAGTGGATAGGGAGGACCGATTTCCCTTAGCAGAGAGATCAATAACCTGGGGGCATCGATTTAAAGTGATTGGTAGAAGGATTAGAGGGGAAATGGGGAATTTTTTTCCCCCCAGAGGGTGGTGGGGGTCTGGAACTCACTGCCCGAGAGGGTGGGAGAGGCAGAAACCCTCAACTCATTTAAAAAGTACCTGGATGTGCACCTGAAGAGCCGTGACCTGCAGGGCTACGGACCAAGAGCTGGAAAGTGGGATCGGGCTGGGCGGCTCGTTTCTCGGCCGGCACGGACACGATGGGCCGAACGGCCTCCTTCTGTGCCGTAACTTTCTCTGATTCTATGAATTTTTGCCAGGCTACAGGGAATGCGAATCACACTGGGCCAACCCTGAACCCAAATTTTTAGTCTCGAGTGTCGGCCATGGCACAGTCTCTCTGTCTCGCCTCTGAGTCAGAAGGTCGTGGGTTCGATCCCCACACCAGAGACTTGAGCCCCATAATCCAGGCCGACACTCCCGGTGCCAGTACTGAGGGAGCGCCGCACTGTCGGAGGGTCAGTACTGAGGGAGCGCCGCACTGTCGGAGGGTCAGTACTGAGGGAGCGCCGCACTGTCGGAGGGTCAGTACTGAGGGAGCGCCGCACTGTCGGAGGGTCAGTACTGAGGGAGCGCCGCACTGTGGGAGGGTCAGTACTGAGGGAGCGCCGCACTGTCGGAGGGTCAGTACTGAGGGAGCGCCGCACTGTCGGAGGGTCAGTACTGAGGGAGCGCCGCACTGTCGGAGGGTCGGTACTGAGGGAGTACCGCACTGTCGGAGGGTCAGTACTGAGGGAGCGCCGCGCTGTGGGTGAGATCAGGAAAGTACGTTTTTTTATGAACAAATGCCGACTGTGCCACGTTGGGGACAGAATGACCAAACCCCAATGTCTTGTTGCCCACAGTATGAGATTGCCTCCTGACCTCTGCCCCTTTCCCTTTGACCTATAGATGAAAGGTGCGATGTGATTAAGTGGCTCATTTCTTGGCCCCTGGGCACCCTCCTGTACTACACTGTGCCCAACTGTGTCCAGCCGCGCTGGGAGAACTGGTTCATGGCAACTTTCATCTTCTCCACCCTCTGGATTGGCCTCTTCTCCTATATTATGGTCTGGATGGTAAGGCTGGGCTAATATTCGAACGGTACACTGTCCTCGCGAGGTGTGATCTCCCTGTGACCACCGAGCCCCTTGCCCGAATGTTGACGGTGGAGAAGGAAAGTGTTTCCAACGAGGCAGCGTCGGGTGTTCAGGGCAAAGGGAGTGATAAATACTCCAGCTTCCTGTTAAATCATCTCTCCAGGTTTCAAGGTACACGGAGGTGTGTCACTGTGCCTATACTGACCAGGAACTGTAGAGAGAGTGTGGAGGGAGCTTTACTCTGTATCTAACCCTGTACCTGCCCTGGGAGTGTTTGACGGGACAGTGTAGAGGGAGCTTTACTCTGTATCTAACCCTGTACCTGCCCTGGGAGTGTTTGACGGGACAGTGTAGAGGGAGCTTTACTCTGTATCTAACCCTGTACCTGCCCTGGGAGTGTTTGATGGGACAGTGTAGAGGGAGCTTTACTCTGTATCTAACCCTGTACCTGCCCTGGGAGTGTTTGATGGGACAGTGTAGAGGGAGCTTTACTCTGTATCTAACCCTGTACCTGCCCTGGGAGTGTTTGATGGGACAGTGTAGAGGGAGCTTTACTCTGTATCTAACCCGTGCTGTACCTGCCCTGGGAGTGTTTGACGGGACAATGTAGAGGGAGCTTTACTCTGTATCTAACCCTGTACCTGCCCCGGGAGTGTTTGATGGGACAGTGTAGAGGGAGTTTTACTCTGTATCTAACCCTGTATCTGCTCTGGGAGTGTTTGATGGGACAGTGTAGAGGGAGCTTTACTCTGTATCTAACACTGTACCTGACCCTGGGAGTGTTTGATGGGACGGTGTAGAGGGAGCTTTACTCTGTATCTAACCCTGTATCTGCTCTGGGAGTGTTTGATGGGACAGTGTAGAGGGAGCTTTACTCTGTATCTAACACTGTACCTGCCCTGGGAGTGTTTGATGGGACAGTGTAGAGGGAGCTTTACTCTGTATCTAACCCTGTACCTGCCCCGGGAGTGTTTGATGGGACAGTGTAGAGGGAGCTTTACTCTGTATCTAACCCTGTACCTGCCCTGGGAGTGTTTGACGGGACAGTGTAGAGGGAGCTTTACTCTGTATCTAACCCTGTACCTGCCCTGGGAGTGTTTCGATATTTGACCTATCCTTCACTGTTCCCTAGGTAACAATAATTGGCTACTCCCTGGAAATTCCCGATGTTATTATGGGAATTACGTTCTTGGCGGCAGGCACCAGTGTTCCCGACTGCATGGCAAGTCTGATTGTGGCACGACAGGGTAAGTAGTGAGGGGTAAAGAGGTGAACGTCCAGGGAAAGGACCATGGTCCATAATGGCAGTTCCTCACCAGGGTTGGATGAGTTAAGAGAGGCCAAGCTTGTTGTAGAATTCTCCGCTCCATCACCGAGACCCCCGACTTCCACCTCCGTATCCCCGCCCGTCTCCGCCCCCGACCTCAGCCCATCTGCTGCTGAAACCCTCATCCGTGCCTTTGTTACCTCCAGACTCGACTATTCCAATCCTCTCCTGGCCGGCCGTCCATCTCCCACCCTCCGTAAACTTCAGCTCGTCCAAAACTCTGCCCCCTCCCCCATCATCCTAACTCCCCCCGAGTCCCGTTCACCCATCACCCCCTCTGCTCGCTGACCTACATTGGCTCCCGGTCCGGGAACGCCTCGATTTTAAAATTCTCCATCCTCATGTTCCAACCCCTCTATCCTCGCTCCCCTCCCTATCTCTGTAACCTCCTCCAGCCCTACAACCCTCCGAGATCTCTGCGCTCCTCCAATTCTGGCCTCTTGTCCATCCCCCGATTTCCATCGCTCCACCATTGGCGGCTGTGCCTTCAGCTGCCTGGGCCCTAAGCTCTGGAATTCCCTCCCTAAACCTCTCCGCCTCTCTCTCCTCCTTTAAGACGCTCCTTAAAACCCAGACGGACAAGAGAGAAACCTTTAGAGCATCTTACTTGACCCAGGTAGAGTTGATAAGGTTCTGATGGATGAGGAGCTTGCAGCGGGAGGATAAGGGAAGATTGACAGGATTTCACGGGCATCCTGCCCAGCGGTGTGAGAGAGGGGGTTAGAGGGACCTCCCCAGATACAGGAGTGTGAGAGAGAGGGGGGGGGTAGAGGGACCTCCCCAGATACGGGAGTGTGAGAGAGGGGGGTAGAGGGACCTCCCCAGATACAGGAGTGTGTGAGAGAGGGGGTTAGAGGGACCTCCCCAGATACAGGAGTGTGAGAGAGGGGGTTAGAGGGGCCTCCCCAGATACAGGAGTGTGAGAGAGAGGGGGGGGGTAGAGGGACCTCCCCAGATACAGGAGTGTGAGAGAGGGGGGTAGAGGGACCTCCCCAGATACAGGAGTGTGTGAGAGAGGGGGTTAGAGGGACCTCCCCAGATACAGGAGTGTGAGAGAGGGGGGTAGAGGGACCTCCCCAGATACAGGAGTGTGAGAGAGGGGGTTAGAGGGACCTCCCCAGATACAGGACTGTGAGAGAGGGGGTTAGAGGGACCTCCCCAGATACAGGAGTGTGTGAGAGAGGGGGTTAGAGGGACCTCCCCAGATACAGGAGTGTGTGAGAGAGGGGGTTAGAGGGACCTCCCGAGATACGGGAGTGTGAGAGAGGGGGTTAAAGGGACCTCCCCAGATACGGGAGTGTGAGAGAGGGGGTTAGAGGGACTTCCCCAGATACGGGAGTGTGAGAGAGGGGGTTAGAGGGACCTCCCCAGATATAGGAGTGTGAGAGAGGGGTTAGAGGGACCTCCCCAGATACAGGAGTGTGAGAGAGGGGTTAGAGGGACCTCCCCAGATACGGGAGTGTGAGAGAGGGGTTAGAGGGACCTCCCCAGATACAGGAGTGTGAGAGAGGGGTTAGAGGGACCTCCCCAGATACAGGAGTGTGAGAGAGGGGGTTAGAGGGACCTCCCCAGATACAGGAGTGTGAGAGAGGGGGTTAGAAGGACCTCCCCAGATACAGGAGTGTGAGAGAGAGGGGGTTAGAGGGACCTCCCCAGATACAGGACTGTGAGAGAGGGGGTTAGAGGGACCTCCCCAGATACAGGAGTGTGAGAGAGGGGGTTAGAGGGACCTCCCCAGATACAGGACTGTGAGAGAGGGGGTTAGAGGGACCTCCCCAGATACAGGAGTGTGAGGGAGGGGGGTAGAGGGACCTCCCCAGATACAGGAGTGTGAGGGAGGGGTTAGAGGGACCTCCCCAGATACAGGAGTGTGAGAGAGGGGGTTAGAGGGACCTCCCCAGATACAGGACTGTGAGAGAGGGGGTTAGAGGGACCTCCCCAGATACAGGAGTGTGTGAGAGGGGGGTAGAGGGACCTCCCCAGATACAGGAGTGTGAGAGAGGGGGGTTAGAGGGACCTCCCCAGATACAGGAGTGTGAGAGAGGGGGGTAGAGGGACCTCCCCAGATACAGGAGTGTGAGAGAGGGGGGTTAGAGGGACCTCCACAGATTCAGGAGTGTGTGAGAGGGGTTAGAGGGACCTCCCCAGATACAGGAGTGTGTGAGAGAGGGGTTAGAGGGACCTCCCCAGATTCAGGAGTGTGAGAGAGGGGGGGGTAGTGGGACCTCCCCAGATACAGGAGTGTGAGAGAGAGGGGTTAGAGGGACCTCCCCAGATACGGGAGTGTGAGAGAAGGAGTTTAGAGGGACCTCCCCAGATACAGGAGTGTGAGAGAGGGGGGGGGTAGAGGGACCTCCCCAGATACAGGAGTGTGAGAGAGAGGGGGTTAGAGGGACCTCTCCAGATACAGGAGTGTGAGAGAGAGGGGTTAGAGGGACCTCCCCAGATACGGGAGTGTGAGAGAGGGGGTTAGAGGGACCTCCCCAGATACGGGAGTGTAAGAGAGGGGGGTTAGAGGGACCTCCCCAGATACAGGGGTGTGAGAGAGGGGGTTAGAGGGACCTCCCCAGATACAGGAGTGTGAGAGAGAGGGGGTTAGAGGGGCCTCCCCAGATACGGGAGTGTAAGAGAGGGGGGTTAGAGGGACCTCCCCAGATACAGGGGTGTGAGAGAGGGGGTTAGAGGGACCTCCCCAGATACAGGAGTGTGAGAGAGAGGGGGTTAGAGGGGCCTCCCCAGATACAGGAGTGTGAGAGAGGGGGTTAGAGGGACCTCCCCAGATACAGGAGTGTGAGAGAGGGGGTTAGAGGGACCTCCCCAGATACAGGAGTGTGAGAGAGAGGGGGTTAGAGGGACCTCCCCAGATACAGGAGTGTGAGAGAGGGGGTTAGAGGGACCTCCCCAGATACAGGAGTGTGTGAGAGGGGGTTAGAGGGACCTCCCCAGATACAGGAGTGTGTGAGAGGGGGGTAGAGGGACCTCCCCAGATACAGGAGTGTGAGAGAGGGGGGTTAGAGGGACCTCCCCAGATACGGGAGTGTAAGAGAGGGGGGTTAGAGGGACCTCCCCAGATACAGGAGTGTGAGAGAGGGGGTTAGAGGGACCTCCCCAGATACAGGAGTGTGAGAGAGGGGGTTAGAGGGACCTCCCCAGATACAGGAGTGTGAGAGAGAGGGGGTTCGAGGGACCTCCCCAGATACAGGAGTGTGTGTGAGAGGGGTTAGAGGGACCTCCCCAGATACAGGAGTGTGAGAGAGGGGGTTAGAGGGACCTCCCCAGATACAGGAGTGTGTGAGAGGGGGGTAGAGGGACCTCCCCAGATACAGGAGTGTGAGAGAGGGGGGTTAGAGGGACCTCCCCAGATACAGGAGTGTGAGAGAGGGGGGTTAGAGGGACCTCCCCAGATACGGGAGTGTGAGAGAGGGGGGTTAGAGGGACCTCCCCAGATACAGGATTGTGAGAGAGGGGGTTAGAGGGACCTCCCCAGATACAGGAGTGTGAGAGAGAGGGGGTTAGAGGGACCTCCCCAGATACAGGAGTGTGTGAGAGGGGGGTATAGGGACCTCCCCAGATACAGGAGTGTGAGAGAGGGGGGTTAGAGGGACCTCCCTAGATACAGGAGTGTGTGAGAGGGGGTTAGAGGGACCTCCCCAGATACAGGAGTGTGAGAGAGGGGGGTATAGGGACCTCCCCAGATACAGGAGTGTGAGAGAGGGGGGTTAGAGGGACCTCCCCAGTTACAGGAGTGTGGGAGAGGGGGGTTAGAGGGACCTCCCCAGATACAGAAGTGTGAGAGAGGGGGTTAGAGGGACCTCCCCAGATACAGGAGTGTGAGAGAGAGGGGGTTAGAGGGACCTCCCCAGATACAGGAGTGTGAGAGAGGGGGGTATAGGGACCTCCCCAGATACAGGAGTGTGAGAGAGGGGGGTTAGAGGGACCTCCCCAGATACGGGAGTGTGAGAGAGAGGGGTTAGAGGGACCTCCCCAGATACAGGAGTGTGTGAGAGAGGGGGTTAGAGGGACCTCCCCAGATACAGGAGTGTGAGAGAGGGGGGTTAGAGGGACCTCCCCAGATACAGGAGTGTGAGAGAGGGGGTTAGAGGGACCTCCCCAGATACAGGAGTGTGAGAGAGGGGGTAGAGGGACCTCCCCAGATACGGGAGTGTGTGAGAGGGGGTTAGAGGGACCTCCCCAGATACAGGAGTGTGAGAGAGGGGGGGGGCGTAGAGGGACCTCCCCAGATACAGGAGTGTGAGAGACGGGGGTTAGAGGGACCTCCCCAGATACAGAAGTGTGAGAGAGGGGGTTAGAGGGACCTCCCCAGATACAGGAGTGTGAGAGAGAGGGGGTTAGAGGGACCTCCCCAGATACAGGAGTGTGAGAGAGGGGTTAGAGGGACCTCCCCAGATACGGGAGTGTGAGAGAGGGGTTGGAGGAACCTCCCCAGATACAGGAGTGTGAGAGAGGGGTTGGAGGAACCTCCCCTGATACAGGCCTGTGAGAGAGGGGGGTTAGAGGGACCTCCCCAGATACAGGAGCAGGATTGGAATCTTGATGAGAATAGGCCCGTGTGTGTCTGGAGACGAGGCCTCGCTGTGTTGTGTGAACCATGCGTGGCCGCACTAGACTAACCCGGTCGAATATCCGCTGCTTTGCAGGTATGGGTGACATGGCCGTCTCCAATTCCATTGGGAGCAATGTGTTTGATATTCTGGTGGGGCTGGGAGCTCCCTGGATGCTGAAGACCCTGGCCATGACGTACGGGTCAACGGTGAGTAGTGGAACAGCATAACGAGGTGATGGGGTGGGTCCTGAGCCTCAGCCCCGATCCTCCATCCGTCCTGGGGTGAAGAGGACGGCCGCCAGCCAGATGGGCGCTCCCACGCCAGGCCTCTTGCTCCCCGTCAGCCTCCCTCCTTGAAAATCCTCGTCGTCGGGGCTGATCCGGGCGCGGCCGCGATGCCCCCCAAGGTCGAACGCCGCAGGGACGCCCATCGCCGGCGGGACCCGGTCCCCCCTGGCAAGGGACTCGGGAGGAAGAGGGGGACGTTGCAAGGTTGTAAAGGGTGCTCGCCCTCTCCTCCCTCCTCTCTCTCTCTCTCCGCCCGATTACTCCACCATCTGTGCCCTCCGACTCGATGGCCTTGGGGTCGGGCCCACACTCCCCGGAGGCTGTCAGACCTCCCCCTGAGCAGGGAGAGCGGGATAACCTGAACGGAAAGAAAGAACTCCCATTTCTCCCGGGCCTTTCACCACCTCGGGACGTCCCAAAGTGTTTTACAGACAATGAAGTACTTTTTTTTTGAAGTGTAGTCACTGTTGTAATGTGGGAAACGCAGCAGCCAATTTGCGCACAGCAAGATCCCACAAACAGCAATGTGATAATGACCCAGATCATCTGTTTTTTTTTTAGTGATGTTGGTTGAGGGATAAATATTGGCCCCAGGACACCGGGGAGAACTCCCCCTGCTCTTCTTCCAATAGTGGCCGTGGGATCTTTTACATCCACCTGAGAGGGGCAGACGGGGCCTCGGTTTAACGTCTCATCCGAAAGATGGGACCTCAGACAGTGCGGCGCTCCCTCAGTACTGACCCTCCGACAGTGCAGCACTCCCTCAGTACTGACCCTCCGACAGTGCGGCGCTCCCTCAGTACAGACCCTCCGACAGTGCGGCGCTCCCTCAGTACTGACCCTCCGACAGTGCGGCACTCCCTCAGTACTGACCCTCCGACAGTGCGGCGCTCCCTCAGTACTGACCCTCCGACAGTGCGGCACTCCCTCAGTACTGACCCTCCGACAGTGCGGCGCTCCCTCAGTACTGACCCTCCGACAGTGCGGCACTCCCTCAGTACTGACCCTCCGACAGTGCGGCGCTCCCTCAGTACCGACCCTCCGACAGTGCGGCGCTCCCTCAGTACCGACCCTCCGACAGTGCGGCGCTCCCTCAGTACCGACCCTCCGACAGTGCGGCGCTCCCTCAGTACTGACCCTCCGACAGTGCGGCGCTCCCTCAGTACTGACCCTCCGACAGTGCGGCGCTCCCTCAGTACCGACCCTCCGACAGTGCGGCACTCCCTCAGTACAGACCCTCCGACAGTGCGGCGCTCCCTCAGTACTGACCCTCCGACAGTGCGGCGCTCCCTCAGTACTGACCCTCCGACAGTGCGGCGCTCCCTCAGTACTGACCCTCCGACAGTGCGGCACTCCCTCAGTACTGACCCTCCGACAGTGCGGCGCTCCCTCAGTACTGACCCTCCGACAGTGCGGCGCTCCCTCAGTACCGACCCTCCGACAGTGCGGCGCTCCCTCAGTACCGACCCTCCGACAGTGCGGCGCTCCCTCAGTACTGACCCTCCGACAGTGCGGCGCTCCCTCAGTACTGACCCTCCGACAGTGCGGCACTCCCTCAGTACAGACCCTCCGACAGTGCGGCGCTCCCTCAGTACGGACCCTCCGACAGTGCGGCGCTCACCTCAGTACCGACCCTCCGACAGTGCGGCGCTCCCTCAGTACCGACCCTCCGACAGTGCGGCGCTCCCTCAGTACCGACCCTCCGACAGTGCGGCGCTCCCTCAGTACCGACCCTCCGACAGTGCGGCGCTCCCTCAGTACAGACCCTCCGACAGTGCGGCGCTCCCTCAGTACCGACCCTCCGACAGTGCGGCGCTCCCTCAGTACCGACCCTCCGACAGTGCGGCGCTCCCTCAGTACCGACCCTCCGACAGTGCGGCGCTCCCTCAGTACTGACCCTCCGACAGTGCGGCGCTCCCTCAGTACTGACCCTCCGACAGTGCGGCGCTCCCTCAGTACCGACCCTCCGACAGTGCGGCACTCCCTCAGTACAGACCCTCCGACAGTGCGGCGCTCCCTCAGTACTGACCCTCCGACAGTGCGGCACTCCCTCAGTACTGACCCTCCGACAGTGCGGCGCTCCCTCAGTACTGGCACTGGGATTGAGGGCCTGGATA
>NW_027138916.1:0-30598 GCF_035084215.1 Heptranchias perlo | reverse complement strand
AAGCAATTAGGAAGGCAAATAGTACGTTGGCCTTTATTGCAAGGTGTTTGGAGTACAAGAGTATGGAAGTCTTGCTGCAATTTTATAGGGCTTTGGTGAGACCACACCTGGAGTACTGTGTACAGTTTTAGTCTCCTTACCTAAGGAGGGATAAACTTGCCTTAGAGGCAGTGCAACGAAAGTTCACAAGATTGATTACTGGGATGAGATGGTTGTCCTATGAGGAAAGATTGAGTAGAATGGGCCTATATTCTCTGGAGTTTAGAAGAATGAGGGGTGATTTCCTTGAAACATATAAGATTCTAAGAGGGCTTGACAGGGTAGATGCTGAGAAGATGTTTCCCCTGGCTAGAGAGTCTAGAACTAGGGGATATAGTCTCAGGCTAAGGGGCCGGACATTTAGGACTGAGATGAGGAGGAATTTCTTCAGTCAGAGGGTCATGAATCTTTGGAATTCTCTACCCCAGAGAGCTGTGGATGCTGAGTCATTGAGTATATTCAAGTCTGAGATCGATAGATTTTTGGCCTCTAAGGGAATCAAGGGATATGGGGATCAGGCGGGAAAGTGGAGTTGAGGTCGAAGATCAACCATGATCTTATTGAATGGCGAAGCAGGCTTGAGAGTCCGTATGGCCTACTCCTGCTCTTATTTCTTATGTTCTTATAAAACCCAGGATCCCATGTACTTTTTTTAACAGCCTTCTCAACTTGTCCTGCCACCTTCAAAGATTTGTCTATGTGCACCCCCAGGTCTCTCTGTTCCTATACCCCCTTTAAAATTGTACCATTTAGTTTATATTGCCTCTCCTCATTCTTCCTACCAAAATGCATCACTTTACACTTACCTGCATTAAATTTCATCTGTCATGTGTCTGCCCATTTCACCAGTCTGTCTATGTCCTCCTGAAGTCTGTTACTATCTTTCACATTGTTTACTACATTTCTGAGTTTCATGTCATCTCGAGTGGTTAGGATCTGGAATGCACTGCCCGAGGAGGTGGTGGAGGCAGATTCAATAATGGCCTTCAAAAGGGAAATGGATAAGTACTTGAAAGGTAAATATTTGCAGGGCTGCGGGGGAGTGGGACTAGCCGGATTGCTCGTGCTTAGAGCCAGTGCGGACTCGATGGGCTGAATGGCCTCCTTCCGTGCTGTAACCTTTCTATGATTCTATGATCTGCAAGCTTTGAAATTATACCCTCTGTACCCAAGTCCAGGTCGTTAATATATATCAAAAAGAGCAGTGGTCCTAATACCGACTCCTGGGAAACACTACTCTATACTTCCCTCCAGTCTGGAAAACAACCCTTCATCACTACTCTCTGCTTTCTGTCTCTCAGCCAATTTTGTATCCATGCTGCCACTGTCCCTTTAATCCCATTGACTATAATTTTGCTAACAAGTTTATTATTTGGTACTTAACAAATGTCTTTTGAAAGTCCATATACACAATATCAATCGCACTACCCTCATCAACTCTCTCCGTTATTTCATCAAAGAACTCAATTAAGTTAGTCAAACAGGATTTTCCTTTAACAATCCGTGCTGACTTTCATTTATTAGCCCTCACTTTTCCAAGTGCCACTTAATTTTGTCCCAGATTATTGTCTCTAAAAGTTTCCCCAACACTGACGTTAGGCTGACTGGCCTGTAATTGCTGAGTTTATCCCTCTTTCCTTTTTTGAACAGGGGTGTAACATTTGCAATCTTCCGTCCCCATTTTAGCCATGATATATTCAGAACTGAGCCTCCGTCCCTTTTAACCATGCCTCCTTTGGAGCTGAGTGTCCCTTTTGGCCATGCATTTATATAGCGCCTTTCATGACCTCAGGACGTCCCTAAGTGCTTTACAGTCAATGATGTACTTTTGAAGTGTAGTCACTGTTGTAATGTAGGAGACGCACACAGCAAGGTCCCACAAACAGCAATGAGATAATGACCAGATAATCTATTTTAGTGATGTTGGTTGAAGAATAAATATTGGCCAGGACACCTGAGAACTCCTCTGCTCTTCTTCGGATAGTATCATAGGACCTTTTATGTCCACCTGAGAAGGCAGACGGGGCCTTGGTTTAATGTCTCATCTGAAAGAGGGCACCTCTGACAGTGCAACAGTCCTTCAATAGTGGAGTGGAATATCAGCCTGGATTATGTGCTCAAGTCTCTGGGGCTCGATTTTGCGATCGTGTTTCCGGCGGGTTCCCAGTGGGGTGGCCCCGAAAATCCCGATATCCGGTCACGTGACCGGATCGCGACGAAATCCCGGCCACTTCCGGGTACCGCGCTGACGTGCGGGGCTGCGCGCGCAAGCCCCGCTGGTGGGAATCCCGCAGGCAATTAAAGCCAGCGGGGTTCCACTTGAGAGTACTTACCTTGCTCGTTGTGGTCAGTTAATGAGCTGAAGCAGCTGTCAAAAGAGGAAGTGTGGGATTTTAGGTTCAAGGCAGTGAGTTTCACACACTGGGGGAAACAGTCCCTTTCCAACCAGGCGTGTTGCAGCCAGCAGCCTGTGGCAGGTGCCAAGGTGCGCTCCACGGGGGAGAGCCCTCACCCACGCAGGAGGCCACCGCGTCACATAGGGCAACCCCTGCCCTCCACCACCCCCCACCAAGCCAGAGGACAGACCGACACGAAACCGCAGCCCCAGTCCGAGGACCCACCCACCTACCCTGCACAACCCCTCAGACCAACACCTGCCAGATGGGTGGTGCGTTGACATCGTCGGAGGACGAACAGGATGACCAGCCCCAGCAGCCTCGCAGTCCACGCCGTCCGCCTCGGAGACGTGGGGCCCCCCAACACGGTGCTGCGGCACACCCACCTGCACAGCAGGAGGGAGGGCAACCGCAGAGAGAGATGCGTCGCAGGAGGCACTACCCTCCGCACAGGGTGTACAGAGCGAGGCTCAGCTTCATGGACCTCTCCGAGGAGCAGTGCATACGTCGGCTCAGAGTCAATCGCCAGGTAGTCGCCGACATCTGCAGCCTCCTTAACGACGAGCTGCTCCCTGATGGACCAAGCAGCATCTTCCTACCTGTCGCCATCAAAGTCACCACTGCCCTCAACTTCTTCGCATCCGGTTCCTTCCAGGGTGCCACCGGGGACATCACCGGGGTCTGTCAGTCCTCTGCACACAAGTGCATAAGGCAGGTCACCGATGGGTTGTTCCGCAGGGCCTCGCACTACATCAACTTCGCCATGGACGAGCGCAGCCAGATGGAGAGGGCGGTTGGATTCCATGCTGTGGCCGGCTTCCCACGGGTGCAGGGTGTAATCGACTGCACCCACATCGCAATACGGGCACCTCCGCATGAGCCAGGGCTGTTCATCAACAGGAAGGGGTATCACTCCATGAACGCCCAGCTCATCTGTGACCACCGCCAGAGATTCCTACACGTGTGCGCCAGATACCCCGGCAGCTGCCACGATGCCTTCGTCCTCAGGGAGTCCGCCGTCCCGCCCATCCTGCAGGCACCCAACGCCGGCAACGGCTGGCTCCTCGGCGACAAGGGGTATCCCCTACACACGTGGCTCATGACACCTCTGAGGAACCCCATCACCGAGCCAGAGCGTCGGTACAATGACAGCCACACTGCTACCAGGTCTACAATTGAGCAGACCATAGGGCTTCTCAAGATGCGCTTCAGGTGCCTTGATCGTTCTGGGGGAGCGCTCCAATACACACCATTCAGAGTGGGACGAATCATAGTTGTCTGCTGTGCCCTACACAACATGGCCCAACAGAGGGGGGTGCCGCTGGAGGAGGCCCCATCCACACCCGCCACCCACATTGAGGAGGGCGAGGAGGAGGAGGAGGAGGAGGAGGCGGAGGAGGAGGACGCGCCAGAGGATGTTGGACGACCCATGCGCCGAGCCGCGACTCACCGGGATGGTCGCCGGGCCAGGGAGGCACTCATACGTCAACGGTTCTCCTAGAGTCAGACACTGCGAGGCGCTCGCATCTCCTCACCTGCACATGCGAGCGGCCATACCAGCCCCCTCCACTGAAGAGTGCTGCCAGTAATCTTGCACCCACAGCAGTGTGCCCAATGGGCGGCAGCAGGTGTTCGCCGTCATGATGGCCTCCACGGAACGCACCTATTGCACAAGCCGCGGAAGAATGGACGAGAGGTGGCAGGAGTGGTGAGAATAGACTATTTAATATCTCCAATGTGACATTATATGAAAAAAAAGTACAAATTAATAAACACCCTGGTGTATTCCCTTTGTGATTATAAGGCCTTTGCAATTCTTTTCCGGGAACCCCTACGTGGTGCTACCCCTGTGGCTCCAGCAGAGGTAGTGGCAGGTTGCTCGTCCTCTTGCCTTGACCGGGTAGATGCTTTTGGCGGACGGCCCCTGGGTTTCGGTGCCCGTGACGGCACCTCCACAGACTGCTTCTCCTGCACCGGGGCAGGGGCAGACTCGGCCACCTGGAGAGGAGGCACCATTGCGGGTACTGGTTGAGAGGTGGGCGACGAGTGGGACGTGGGGGCGCCTTGAGAAGCGTCCCCGCTTCCATGTCCCCGGTCACCATCAGCCCTCTCTTGGCCTCGGCCCACATCACCCCTTCCACCCTGCTGGACGGCAGTTTGGATGGCATGTGTGAGGCCTTGCAAGGCCACCCCTAGTGTATCCCTCAGCCTGTTGGTGGCGTCGGAATGTTGCTCACCCTGAATCCGTACAGACGTTGTCAGGGCCTGCATGGACTCGATCTGGAGCTGTGCGTGACGCTCGAGGGAGGCCAGCCTGTCCTCCACCGCAGACAGTCCCGCACCTACCCGCGACACTGTCGCCGGTACCCTCCTGTGCCTGCGCCACCAATGCCCACATGCAGGAGTTGGACTCCTCCATCGCCTGCGCTATTGTGGACAATGCGCGCGGCACCTCTGCCAGTACCTCAGCAATTAGCTGGTGCCCCTCGACGACTCTCCTTTTCACTGGTGGCCCCCTGGGTTCAGCATCTGGGTCCGGCTGAGCAGAGCCTGGAGATGAGTGCTCCCTCCGTCGCGGACCCTCCGCAGCTGCCCCTGCCACCAGGGTCTGCTCATGCTCACTCGTGCGCGGTGACTCACCAAGTGCTACCCCAACAAGTTGGCGAGGGGGACCCACCGACGTGCGTGTCTCTGCGCTGGTGGATGGTTGGCTCTGATGTGACGATGCACCCTCAGAGACCGCCATGTCCTCTGAGGAATCGCCCTCCACGATCGCTTCACACAAAGACGGACCTGCAAGAGAACAGAGGGCACTTTGAGGCATGTGGACCAACTTGACAGTGCGCCTGATGGCAGGTGATGATACGGTAACTCGCGATCATGGGTGTTGAGTGTCAGCTTTCCCTTACCAGCCGTTTCGGCAGCGACACACTCGCCATCGGCCACCGACAGGCAATGTCGCGTGCGGGCGAGGTCGAGCGCCTCCACCTCTGCGTCGGTGAGCTCCACCACTTGCGGCGGCCCACCTCCGGTGCGTGCCCTTTCCCTATTGTTCTTGCTTCTCTTCTCCTGTGAAGGCAAAACACAGATGTGTGAGTGGGTGCGTATTGCATCGTGAGACGCATCGAGCATCGGTGTGGTTGGGTTGAGCGTGGCGCGGATGGATGGGAGGATGCGTGGGCCACGTGCCCATCCCATTGCATGGGGATTGGGGTGTGTGGTAGTGTTCGGGTGGGGTCAGGGACGGTGGGTACTTGCGTGCACGGCGAGGATGGTGAATGAGTGGCTGTGAGGATTGCTGATGGAGCGCAGTGGTGGCTGTGCAGGAGGGGTTGTGATCTGTTTGGCGTGATGGTGGGGACGGGATGTGGGAGGGTGCGTTGGTGTACTCACCTTGCCAGACCTAGTCAGGTCATTGAAGCGCTTGCGGCACTGCTCCCAAGTCCTTGGGGTGTTGCCCCTGCTGCTCACCTCCGCCGCCACCTCTGCCCATGCCTTCCTGGTTGCGGCGGCAGGGAACTTGCGTCCATCTTCTGGGAAGAGCGTTTCCCTCCTCCTCCTCACGCCCTCCAGCATCAGCTGCAGTGCCAGGTCTGAAAAACGGGGCGCAGCCTTTCCCCTTTGTTGAGCCATTCTCTCAAACCTCTTGCTTGCAGCAGGAGGGGCTTTGGGAGACTGCCCCTTTAACTGGAGCTCCTACATCGCGTCGACGGTACTGCGCATGCGCAGCCGGCCGGCACGCAGCCGGGGAGCGGAGAACCCGGAAGCAGGGCTTAATCAGGTCAATTATCCCGCGATCGCGTGGGGGACGCACGCAATTAGCCGTCCGCGTTTTCCACGCTCCCGGAGGACCACCCGCTGGGAACCCGCAGGCCTGCTAAATTCGGGCCCCTGGAGTGGGACTTGAATCCACGATCTTCCAACTCAAAGGTGAAGGTGCTACCAACTGAGCAGGCATCCAAACTGAATGCCTGCATATTTCAGTGATACAGTCGACTTCTGTAGCTTTCCTTTGCTGGCAGTTTTTTTTGTTGTGAATGCATATTGTACAGAGGGAAGGTAGAGCAGACACTTTCTGTGATTTTTCTGCTTGGAAGGTGTGCAAGGAGTGTGCCATAATGATTGTGAGGAAACCGCAAACTACACACGTTATAGCAAAGGTTGATGTATATCAGAGAATTTACAGTGCGGGGGCTGATATACCATCCTCATATCAAGATTGCTATATCACCCATTATTAGATCACTACATTTTCAACGCTGCAATTGGTTCAGTTGCAAAATAAGAGGACTCCAAGTTCCGTTTACAAAGCTCCACTGCCTGAACAAGATCCCTTGCTGTCATCAGCTCCTCAAGTGGAACCCATTGAGGTTTACAGCATTGCCCCACACTCTCCCATAGCCCTGTATCAATCCAAAACTAATCTCACTGCCCCACACTCTCCCATAGCCCTGTATCAATCCAAAACTAATCTCACTGTCCCACACTCTCCCATAGCCCTGTATCAATCCAAAACTAATCTCACTGCCCCACACTCTCCCATAGCCCTGTATCAATCCAAAACTAATCTCACTGTCCCACACTCTCCCCATAGCCCTGTATCAATCCAAAACTAATCTCACTGTCCCACACTCTCCCATAGCCCTGTATCAATCCAAAACTAATCTCACTGTCCCACACTCTCCCTATAGCCCTGTATCAATCCAAAACTAATCTCACTGTCCCACACTCTCCCATAGCCCTGTATCAATCCAAAACTAATCTCACTGCCCCACTCTCTCCCCATAGCCCCTGTATCAATCCAAAACTAATCTCACTGTCCCACACTCTCCCATAGCCCTGTATCAATCCAAAACTAATCTCACTGTCCCACACTCTCCCATAGCCCTGTATCAATCCAAAACTAATCTCACTGTCCCACACTCTCCCATAGCCCTGTATCAATCCAAAACTAATCTCACTGCCCCACTCTCTCCCCATAGCCCCTGTATCAATCCAAAACTAATCTCACTGTCCCACACTCTCTCCATAGCCCTGCACCTTACTCTGCTTCATATATGTATCCAATTGTCCTTTAAAAGATTCAATGGTCTCTGCCTCAACTACTCCCTATGCAAAGCACCTCAAGCCCTGACAACCCACTGCATAAAAGAAATTTCCCTGAATATCTCTCCTCACTCTGTTAGTGATCGCTTTCAATTGACGACCTCTAACTCCCAACCAGAGAGCATGGTCTTTCCCTATTCAACCAGCAAAACCCTTCTCAATTTAAAAAAATCTCCTCGTATCCTTCTCTGCTCCAGTGGAAACAGTCCCAATATCCCAAGTCTAGTTCCACTTAATCCCACCAGAACATCAAGTTCCTCATCTTCATTTTCAGATTCTTGCATGGCTTCACCCCACCTTGCCTGAGGAGTGTTCTCCGGTAATGTATCCGGTCTGCTCCCTTCACTCTACTTTTGTCACTAAAGCCTCTTCTCTTGGGAACTCTTCCTCCGAAACCTTTCCACATGGCTACATCCTTCACTTCAAAAATTCTTCAAATCTCTCTCCTACCGTTCGTTCAGTTCCCCCCTTCTACTCTTTCTCGCCAGCTGGTCATTTAAAAAAAAAAATTCATTCACGAGATACGAGATTCAAAGCCAGCATTTAAAATTCTTATCCCATTTTTCAAATCCCTCCCTGGCCTCGCCCCTCCCTATCTCTGTAACCTCCGACAGCCCGACAACCCTCTGAGATCTCTGCACTCCTCCAATTCTGGCCTCTTGCGCATCCCCGATTTTCATTGCTTCACCAGCATCAGCTGCCTAGGCCCCAAGATCTGGAATTCCCTCATTGAACCTCTCTGTCTCTCAACCTCTCTCTCCTCCTTTTAAGACACTCCTTAAAACCCACCTCTTTAACCAAGCTTTTGGTCACCTGTCCGAATATCTCATGTGGCTCTGTGTCAAATTTTGTTTGATAATCGCTCCTGTGAAGCGCCTTGGGACGTTTTACTACGTTAAAGGTGCAATATAAATGCAAGTTGTTGTTCTTGTTATCCCAAGTTGCCCTTGAGAAGGTGGTGATGAGCTGCCTTCTTGAGCCGCTGCAGTCCGTGTGGTGAAGATTCTCCCCCAGTGCTGTTAGGAAGGGAATTCCAGGATTTTGACCCAGCGACGATGAAAGAACAGCGATACATTTCCAAGTCGGGATGGTGTGTGACTTGGAGGGGAACGTGCAGGTGGTGTTGTTCCCATGTACCTGCT
This sequence comes from Heptranchias perlo, assembly GCF_035084215.1. Taxonomy (NCBI): domain Eukaryota; kingdom Metazoa; phylum Chordata; class Chondrichthyes; order Hexanchiformes; family Hexanchidae; genus Heptranchias; species Heptranchias perlo. The sequence continues at coordinate 21,915 of NW_027138916.1, read as the reverse complement.
GCCCTTGTCCTCCCAGGTGGTGGAGGTGTTGGTTTGGGAGGTGCTGTCGAAGAATCTTCCTCTACTCTTCCTTAAGAAACAGGCTGAGGTGTTACTCTGCATGGTAGCTGCTATAAAATATGAGTTATTGTATTAGGCTGTGAGCATGGCCACTGATTTTTTTTTATTCGTTCATGGGATGTGGCGTCGCTGGCGAGGCCAGCATTTATTGCCCATCCCTAATTGCCCTTGAGAAGGTGGTGGTGAGCCGCCTTCTTGAACCGCTGCAGTCCGTGTGGTGAAGGTTCTCCCACAGTGCTGTTAGGAAGGGAGTTCCAGGATTTTGACCCAGTGACGATGAAGGAACGGCGATATATTTCCAAGTCGGGATGGTGTGTGACTTGGAGGGGAACGTGCAGGTGGGTTTGTTCCCATGTGCCTGCTGCCCTTGACCTTCTAGGTGGTAGAGGTCGCGGGTTTGGGAGGTGCTGTCGAAGAAGCCTTGGCAAGTTGCTGCAGTGCATCCTGTGGATGGTACACACTGCAGCCACAGTGCGCCGGTGGTGAAGGGAGTGAATGTTTAGGGTGGTGGATGGGGTGCCAATCAAGCGGGCTGCTTTGTCCTGGATGGTGTCGAGCTTCTTGAGTGTTGTTGGAGCTGTACTCATCCAGGCAAGTGGAGAGTATTCCAACACACTCCTGACTTGTGCCTTGTAGATGGTAGATGGCCAAAAGTTGTTTATTTCTGGACCCACAAAAAATACATTCAAAGGTTCCCGGTCTTTGAAGTTAGATCACAGACCGGCCATTTAAAGAGGGAGTCTCACCATCAACATAATTACATTTAAACAAACCGAGTGAGTATTGACACCTCTGTGTCAGCCAATGAGTTGGAGGCTGGGCGGGACTTACAGCAGTCCATGTTACAGTCTAATTACTGAGCAAACAGCAAACAGGGTCGATTTAAACACTCAACTACAGCAAACAGAACTCATGACTGAAACTACAGCAGAGACTCCTGATAAAAGCAGGATTATTTCTGCAGCAAAATGCAGTGAGCGGAGGATAGTCACACAATACAAATTATGTGCGTAAAATCATTCCCAGTCACTTACAGCCGTGCGGGCTCCAGGCGTTATTCACAGGGGGAATTACCCAATCATCTCCATTCTTTTAAAGAAGAAACCAAATAGATGAAATGCTCATTGTTAATGTGATTTTGCTGGTGAGTGTCTACCTCGGCAGAACCTTTCAATGCTTTTGTTTAAAGTGATGACATTGTCGGGGGGGGGGGGGCGGTGGAATTAGTAGCTTGAAGGAATTATTGAGGCCGACAGTGAGATGGAGGTCGATTAACCTGCACACAATTTGTAATGATGTGTACGGCAGAGCAACCAGGGTTAATCACTGCCTTTCTGATGTTGTTCCAGCTGCCTTCTGCTGTCAGGCTCAATAGATTCCTGCAATGAGCTCCTCCAACACCATCAACACTTGCTGTTAGAACAAAATAAAAACGATGTTGACAAAATAATAAGGATGGGAAGGTTAATCAGATTTATTTGTAATTTTCTTTTGCGTGTGCGCGAGAGATGATGGTGTTGGGAATTGGAACATTTCACTTATTCAAGCGTTGTCAGCATCAGACACTTGCAGATTAGATTTTTGAAGCGGGTTAGTTGCAGAGGAAAGCTCCCTCTCATTCTGTCCCAATAACGCCCAGCAGTCCCTACTGGCATTTTTCACTTGGAGTGAGATTGCCAACTGAGGGGCAAAATTCGACTGCACTGCCCCTGACATAGAATCATACAGCACAGAAGGAGGCCATTCAGCCCATCGTGCCTGTGCCAGCTCTTTGAAAGAGCTATCCAATCCATCCCAGGGTCAAGCCTCGGCCGTCGGGAGTTAAGATCAGGAAATAGTGCACAAGGGGCCTGTGCCCTTCTGTCCACGGATGGAGCATGCACGCAGGCAATCGGATAATTTTACCTTCATCGTTCCTGGGGGTTATTTACTTGGCTAAAATTTAAATAAAATTAAAGGGGACACTCAAAACCAGATCAACCTTCTGTTTCCGAAACCTGCTCAGAATCTCCGCCCACCTTACCAGAATTGGACTGCCAGCTCATAATCCGGATCAGACAGGAATAGTCTAATGCTGATACACTACTTCCTGTTGATACAGCCCTATTAATGCCAGAGAATTGGAGCAACTACTGATCACCTTACTGTTAATTAACACACTCTGCCCACGGCTAGGGGATGGGGATGGAGCCCTTTTGAAGATAACTATTGAATCTGCTTCCACCACCCTTACAGGAAGTGTATTTCAGATCAAAACAACCAATCTTTGAAGGTGGCAAGGCGAGTTGATAAGGCTCTTAAAAAAAAAAGCAGACAGGATCCTTGACCTTAGAAATAGAGGCATAGAGTACAAAAGCAAAGAAGTTATGCTAAACCTTTATAAATCTCTGGTTAGGCCTTAGCTGGAGTATTGTGTCCAATTCTGGGCACCACACTTTCGGAAGGATGTCAAGACCTTGGAGAGGGTGCAGAGGAGATTTACTAGAATGGTGCCAGGGATGAGGGACTTCAGTTATGTGGAGAAGCTGGGATTGTTCTCCTTAGAACAGAGAAGGTCAAGGGGAGATTTAATAGACGTGTTCAAAAGTATGAGGGATTTCAATACAGTAGATAGGGAGAAACTGTTTCCACTGGCAGAAGGGTCGGTAATCAGAGGACACAGATTTAAGGTAATTGGCAAAAGAACCAGAGGGGAGATGAGGAGAATTTTTTTTACGCAGCGAGTTGTTATGATCTGGAATGCACTGCCTGAAAGGGTGGTGGAAGCAGATTCAATAATAACTTTCAAAAGAAAATTGAATAAACACTTGAAGGGAAAATAATTGCAGGGCTATGAGGAAAGAGCAGGGGAGTGGGACTATTTGGATAGCTCTTTCAAAGACCCAGCACAGCACGATGGAACGAATGGCCTCCTTCTGTGCTGTAAGATTCTACTCAACAGTTCCTACAATAGAGGCTTTTCACCCCCACTGAAAGTCCATTCCATGTGTTGATCACATTTCATTCAAAGAACTTCCTGATATCAGTCCTAAATGTTTTACCTTTTGCTAGTTTATAGCAGCTGCCCCCTTGCCCTGGTGTCACGGTTTAACTTGAAGTGATGTTCTGGATTTCTAACTGTTTAACTAGCTCACATCTCTGTGAGGTCCCCCCTCAGCTGCTCCCTTTCATGGCTGATGCAAGAGGTCAGTCTCATGGCTCTTCTCTGCACCGCTCCCAGAGTTTGAGTGGAACATAGGAGCAAGGGTAGGCCATTCAACCCCTCGAGCCTGTTCCACCATCCAATTAAATCATGGCTCATCTGTACTTTAACCCTTAATACCCCTACCTAACAAAAATCGATCAATCTCAATTTTGAAAATTTCAATTGACCCCCCCCCCACCGGCCTGCCTCAACACCTTTTTGGGGGAGAGTGGCTCCCCTGACAAAGTTGTTTTAAGAAATATTAGAATGAGTTGCCTGTGTGGAGGTGGAAAATCTCACAGGTGAAGAGGTTGAATGTCTTTTTATTTTGGGGCTCAAATAGGGTTGCCAACTCTGGCTAGATGCATTCCTGGAGGTGTCATCACATGACTGCCCCGATCCTACGCTCCCCCCATTGGTTGCCCAATATGTCCATCCTCATGGCACATCACCTTCCCGTGCCAATCAAAGTGAACGGACTCTTCCTTACCCGATTGGATGATTCTTGACTGTCAATCAAACAGCTTTATATTCTCCATCTCCAACATTTTTAAAAGTAATAAACAAAAGTGTTGAAAGAAAATATTTTTAAATTTAATACCCCGATGACTTTCCTCCTGGGTTGCTCCCAGCAGTGTCCTGGAGATTAATCTTCAATTCCTGGAGACTTCAGGACAATCCTGGAAGGTTGGCAACTCTAGGCTCAAAGCCTACAGTCAATGTCTATAAAAAGACCCTGGACAAGTGGAATCATTTGAAGTGCTAGCACCAAGAGGGAACTCTCATGTGTGTCTAGAGCTCATTGAGGACCTCTCTTGGCAGGTATTTAGTAGTGCAACTTTAGACTGAAGGTGATCCTGAAGGAATCAATACTTTGAAATTATTTTATAACATTAGCCTAAGCATTGATACAAAATTCCATTCTCCAATATTTTAATGGAGGAGTAAACAGAATCGTTTTCCATTAAAATGGCAGACATAGGAACCTCATACAAAAACTCGGGGTAAATTTGCTCGCTATCTCTGGAGCACTTCCCGTGCTGGAACGTCATAGGAAACTTTTAGTGTGAGAAAAGTCAGGGGAAAGCTTGGAGGTCTGAGTGTGAAGTTGTGAGTTCTTCTTCTCTGGCTTGGTGCCATGCCCTGCTGCCCCGTGATACTGCTTGAGTGCTTATATTTCTGTACAAGCATTATAGATATTTTGCTAAAACATGCAATGAGGTTCTGAGAGAGTGGAGTGAAGGAGCCAAGCACTGTTGCTCACTTACCTGTCTGCTCCTGAAATGTCTTTTTAAAGGTTGCAAAGAAATTTCCAAGTAGTTCAGCTGCTTACATCGGTTTTACACCAGCTTTGCACCAATGCCTGCACCAATGAGAGTGCAAATACCCAGGAAACCAGGAAACTCGTGTGTACCTCCCTCTAGATGCCACTGGCAGACGCAACACTTTTTATAAAGGTGCAACAATAGTGTAAGTCACATCGAGGACATTCTAGGCCCCATAGTCTAATGTTGCACAGCCTAAACCTCCTAACACTGTCAGAGACTGAGCCGGTGTGTCCATTAACCTAATAGTCATGGCATCAGCCGTGGCTCAGTGGTTATCACTTTCACCTCTAAGTTAGAAGGTTGTGGGTTCAAGTCCCACTCCAGGTGACTTGAGTGTGTAAACTAGGCTGGCACTCCAGTGCAGTACTGAAGGGAGTGCTGTGTTGTTGGAGGTGCCGTCTTTCAGAGGAGACATTAAACCGAGGCCCGTCTCCCCTCTCAGTTGGACATAAAAGATCCCGCGGTACTATTTAAAGAAGAGCAGAGTAGTTTTCCCAGTGTCCTGGCCAACATTTATCCCTCAATCAAGATCACTATTTTCTGGTCATCTTTTTAATTTTTTATTCATTCCTGCAATATGGGCCTCGTTGGCAAGGCCAGCATTTATTGCCCATTCCTCCTTGCCCTTGAGAAGGTAGTAGTGGGCCTTTGTCTTGAACTACTGCAGTCCGTATGTTGAAGGAACTCCCACAATAATCTATGATGGCGCCGCAGTGTAGCACTGAGGGACGCTGCATTGTCGAGCTCAGCTGACATCACTAATCTAATTTCTGTTTGTGGGATTCTGCTGTGTGGAAAATGGTGGTCATGTTTATCAACATAGCAACAATCCTAGCCCTTCAAAGTAATTCATTGTTATCTGAAGCACTTCTGGGAGATGTTGTAAGACGCTATATGAATATAAGACTCTTATGTTGGACAATACAACTTTCAGGAGTAAGAAGACAGTAATCAAATTCAATTCAGTTTGGGCAAATGACTTGAGTGGTTTGTGTTTGTTATCTATAACCCAGTATTAGATGTATTAAATTATCTAACCATTGGCTACACTTCAAAAAAGTACTTCATTGGCTGTAAAGCACTTTGGGGCGCCCTGAAATCATGAAAGGCGCTACACAAATGCAAGTCTTTCATTTTTATTTCTTTCATTACTGACTTATTTATTTGATACATCTATAGGATAGTTAGGTTTTCTTCATACACTATTCCTTTTTTCAGGTGAATTCTGCAAAGCCATTGACAGTGATAGGCTATGTGATGAAAAGCCTCAAGCGATTGGAGGTTTGTCTATGTTTGACGTAGGACCTCCATTTCACAAGGTTATATAACTAAAGTTAACAACATTTCACCAGAGATTCTCAGCAGGTATCAAAGAGCAGCTTTCATCTCTGTGTAGCCCCTCGCTTTTCAGCAAACAAAGGGAGCGCTGTCACTTTAAACTCAGAGCCCTATCTCCCCAAAGTGTTGGTCATGAATAATTCAACTATTAAATAACTCAAGCCAAACCTTGTTTATTGGCAGACAAATCCTTCAGTGACTGGTATTTTACATAACAAAACATACACAATACCAGAAAGGCCCTAAGTTCCATCCATGGTCTGTGCTAAGTAAACTAATCTCATCTGGTGTGACAGTGGGGGTTCCATAATTGGCCTTTGTGACCTTAGGCTAGGAAGGGAAAATGAATAGACGCAATTGAAATACTAAAGAAAAGAAAGGACCTGCATTTATATAGTGCCTTTCATGACCGCAGGACATTTTACAGCCAATGAAACACTTAGTTACTCAATTTAAACACAAATAGATGGTGTTTCTCACTTAGGGCAGATGCATAGATTTACAATTGGTCTTGACTTCCCTGGACAGAGGCCCAGAAGAGTCAGACAGGTCCCCTACATCTGCTCTCCACTGAGTGATCTCCTAACGTGTCAGTCTTGGCTCAGTTTGTAGCACTCTCATCTCTAAGTCAGAAGGTTCAAGTCCCACTACAGAGACTTGAGCTCAAAATCTAGGCTGACACTCCAGTGCAGTACTGAGGGAGTGCTGCACTATCGAAGGTGTCCTATTTTGGATGAGACGTTAAACCGAGGCCCCATCTGTCCTCTCAGTTGGACATTGAAGATCCAATAACACTATCTCGAGGAAGAGCAGGGGAGGGTGTCCTGACCAATATTTATCCCTCAACCAAAACAAAGAAACAGATTATCTGGTTATTTATCTCATTGCTGTTTGTGGGATCTTGCTGTGTGCAAATTGGCTGCCGCATTTCCTACATTGCAACAGTGGCTATGCTTCAAAAGTATTTAATTGGCTGTAAAGTGCTTTGGGTCATCCTGAGGTAATGAAAGATGCTATATAAGTCCTTTTCTGACAGAGTGTGTGCATGTACCGATGTGTGAGGACATGATCAGGCTACACTGTGATGGCATCCCACAGTCAAACAGCCTGCCAGCAATCACTGCCTGGGCTCAACACACCCTGCCTGTGGAACATATCCTAGCACCAGTCTTGAGCAGAGGAGGGGAAGTGAAAAAGAAAGAAACATCTATATAATACACTACAAATCTTACATCTGCATGCACTTCCTACATCATCTTTTTCCATTATAGATTCCTGTGTCCACATCCACAATAGAAACTGTCTATGTAAACTTGTCACACTGTAATTACATCTTCCCACCCATGGAGGTGCTGTGATGCCTCAGTTTTGGATGTCTCAGTTCCTGAGCCGGTGCTGTAGAGAAACCCCTGTACTGTAACCAGTTCTACTCCGCTACGTCCCAAATTGCTATGGAGTAGATTTTGGTCGGGATCCGTTTTCAGGCTCAGGTTCGGCGCTGCGGAGACAGAGCTGCGGAGGCAACACACGCTTGAAGCAAGAGGCCCGAGCTGGTCAAGGGCAGCTTACTCGAGCGAAGTCCTCTGCCTCGGCTTGGACCTCCTGCCTCGCCAGCAACGGCCCTCAGGAAAGTCCCAAGGGAGAGGTTGAAGCGAGCTACGGTGGAGAGTGGGGGGGTGGTGAGGGGGCACGATCGCGACTCTTATGGAGTCGGAGGGAGGGGGAGAGGACTTCTGCTCCACAGGAACATTATTTTTCAAAGAAATCTTTTCTTCCATTGGCAGCTGTAGGGGCCGCTGAAAAATCTTGAACAGAGCAGGCCTGACACCTGCCCCTAATTTACATATTTAAGGGACCTAACACTTAAAAACAAAAGGGCCCCACAAATTTAGCAGTGGGACCAACAGCTGTGCAGATCGAGCGCTGGCCGCCCCACTGCTAAAGTAGAATGTTTTGTGCCTGTTGTACGCTTGAAAAATGAGTTCAACAGATATCAATTTCTACCTCAATAAGTCGCCATGAAAAAATAAGGATCGAATATATTACTTTAAAATGGGGACTGAATTACAGTTGCATGACCCGGTTCGAAATTCTTTTTTAATGAGCTACTGATAAAGCCGCATTTATTGCCCGTCCCTAGCTGTCCTGTTTTTATAACTAAGTGGCTTCAGAGGGAATGACAAGTTAGCCACATACTTTGGGTCTGGACTCACAGACCGGGAAGGGTGGCAGATTCCCTTCCCTGGAGGACGTTACTGAACCAGTTACATTTTTCTGATGCCAGACCAGAAATGACCAGATCTGTTGACTTCAGTTTCACAACCAGGGGACGCAGATTTAAGATAATTAGCAAACGAGCCAGTGGGGAGATGAGAATTTTTTTTTACGCGGCGAGTTGTTATGATCTGGAATGCACTGCCTGAAAGGGAGTTGGAACCAGATCCGATAGTAACTTTCAAAAGGGAATTGGATAAATACTGGAAAGGAAAAAATTGCAGGGCTTTGGGGAAAGAGCAGGTGGAGTGGGACTGATTGGGTAGCTCTTTCACAGAGCCGGCGCAGGCACGATGGGCCGAATGGCCTCATGTGCTGTGCCATTCTATGATTCAATGAACTTGCCATGGTGGGAATTGAACTCATGACATCTGGGTTGTTAGTCTGTCACTATAATCACTCAGCTGCCACGATTATGCCGTGCCCACTAGCCTCCTTTCCCCTGAAGACTACAGGCGGCCTTCACTCCCCGTGTGCAATGCCATGGGAGATCGGCTAGTATGTAATAAGTATTGGAATAGAAAGCCCGCGGAGTTTGATCGATCCCCCCACTCTGCCACATCAATGGAAACCGATGTTCCTCCGGGGTTTCCGCCAAAGTTACGCTGGGAGATCGGGGGAATTCCCGTAGAATTTCTACCCTGTCATATTCAAGTAAAATATCAGTCTTAAAGTTAAGATGTCTTTAATGCAAAAGCCAAAGGGCTCTGAGATAACGTCAGATGTAATTAATGTTGATTCCTTTCAGACCACGGTGTAGTTTCATTATTTTTCTGTATTTTTATAACCCTTATCTTTTTCTCCCCTATCTCATCTTTTCCCTGGAATCTCTGGTTTGAATCTCGGGCTTTAGTAACTTCTAACCATCCTCCCCCGTTTCACCGTCTGTTTTTCACGGCCGCTTCGGGTAAATTTTCCATCCGTGCGGAGCCCCGAATGCTGGGAGGGCACATCTGGAAATGATGGGCTCCTTCCACGTCCTCCCCGTCAAATCAAGGTTTTAATGGGTGGAGAATGGCGGGGGGGACTTGCAGTGGGTAAGACTCTGTACCGAGCGTGAGTGATCAACAACAACAAACAATGCACAAACGGCCACAGTCAGAGGAACACAGAGTCTGGATGAGGGAGTGGGAAGGACGGCCTAGAGGAGGTTGCAGAGATAGGAAGGGACGAGGCCATGAAGGGATTTGAACACGAGAATGTGAGATTTGAGGCATTCGGGGACTAATGTAGGCCAGAGAGGACAGGGAGAATGGGAGGCCCACCAGAAGAGCATTAGAATCGTTGAGTCTGGAGGTGACAAATGCACACACAAGGGTATCAGCAGCAGATGGGCTGAAACAGGGGGGGAGACAGGTGACGTTACAGATGTGGGAGCAAACGGTCTTTGCGATGGAAAGGATGTGGGGTCAGAAGCTCAGTTCGAAGTTGAAAATGACGCCGAGGTTTTAAACAATCTGGTTCAGCCTGAGACAGAGGCTGGGGAGAGGGATGGAATCGATGGCAAGGGGTATGGAGCTTGTGGCAGGGACTGAAGACAATGGCTTCAATCTTCCCAATGTTTACCTGGAGGAAACTGTGTTTGATAACACAGAAGCAGTGGAGGAGCTGGGAGAGGTGGCGGAGAGGTAAAACTAGGTGCCATCAGCACACATGTGCAAAGAGGGCTAGTGGAGGACTCTGGAGTAAAGGTGCGAGGTGGAAAGAATAGCCATTGCTGGGGATATAACCTGGCTACAATCGGAAAGGTAAAAATGGAACCAAGCGAGGTGCAGTCCCACTGAACGGCTCAATTGAGGAGAGGCTTTGGAGGAGAATGGTGTGGTCGACTGTGTCCAGAGCTGCAGAGAGGTTGAAGAGGACAAGGAGGGCTGATGTACTATGGTCACCATCAGATAGGATCTCATTTATGATTCTTATTAGGGCCAGTTCGATGTTGTGGCAGGTGCCGTAACCTGATTGGAGAGATTCAAACACGGGGTTAGAAAAATTCATAGAGTTTATACTATTATTTTGAACGGGTTATAATTTTTTTTGTAATGCATAATTGAAGAAAAAACTATAACCGTATTAAGGTTTTGAGGAACGTTATTTACATCAACATTCGGCAGCCCAGCCTCCATTTCTCTTGAGCAGTCCACCTCAAGCCGGTTGCCTAATTGCTACATTGCGAGATAGATTGTTAAGGGAATGTCTCCAAATTACATGGTCATGCTGATGTGTAACAATGACACCGACTGAAGTGTGTCATGCCAGCCATGCTCGTTTTTGGTCACCCGATGCATTAGGCCGAGCAGGACCTGGTGGGTCTTCTCCTGGGCCTGGCAAAAATCCACTATACATAGCTATGGGAAATGTAAAATCACCAAGGCAGCATCTCTGACTGCTTGCCCACATCTAGATTTGTTGTGTGTGCCTGAAAGAAAGACTTTCATTAACATAGTGCCTTTCACGACCTCAGGACATCCCAAAGTACTTTATAGCCTTTGCAGTACTTTTTGAAGTGTAGTCACTGTTGTAATGTAGGAAACGTAGCAGCCAATTTGCACACAGCAAACTGCAATGGGAGATAATGTCATCTGTTTCAGTGATGTTGATTGAGAGATGAATATTGGCCAGGGCACTGGGGAGAACTCCCCTGCTCTTCTCCTCCAGCCCTACAACCCTCCGAGATCTCTGCGCTCCTACAATATTGGCCTCTTGCGCATCCCCGATTTTAATCGCTCCACCATTGGCAGCCGTGCCTTCAGCTGCCAAGGCCCTAAGCTCTGGAATTCCCTCCCTAAACCTCTCAACCTCTCTTGCCTCCTTTAGACATTCCTTAAAATCTACCTCTTTGAACAAGCTTTTGGTCACCTGTCCTAATATCTCCTTATGTGGCTCGGTGTCAAATTTTGTCTGATTATGTTCCTGTGAAGCGTCTTGGGACGTTTTATTGCATTAAAGGTGCTATATAAATGCAAGTTGTTGTTGTTGTTGTTGTTGTTGACGTGGTGCCATGGGATCTTTCCCGTCCACCTGAGAGGGCAGACGGGGTCTTGGTTTAATATCTCATCTGATTTACAGTATTTGTAGATTATTTTTCCTCTCTTTTACCTCAACTATTTGTCTTCACTTGCCAGTTTCCCGGGCCATCTGCGCTATTTGTGGTTGAGAAGGCGCACAGCCTGCTCCAGGGCTTCCCGCTGTGTTGATCTCAAATGTGCCAACAGGATTCTCTCACCAGTCATTCCTCCCTTCCTGGCTTGAAGCCCTTGGCCTCTGACTGTTGGTTCGTCACATTGCTGTGACTGGGATTATTTGCATCTCAGCAAGTGTGGAGGATTGCAGCTGGGAGCTAGCTCTCTGCCCAATCTCGTCAGTCCTCGAATGTGTTGCACCAACACATGCGGCCTATTTAGATTCCAGCTTCAGATGCTCTCGTTCCCCTACCATTGCTCCTGTGCCTTGTCACAGCTGTAATAACCCGCTGGAAGCTGTTAAATAACACTTAAAGAGATAATAAAGCTGCAATATGTTACAGCGCAATGACACCCTCTGGAGTACCCCTGGCCTCTGGTATGCGGTACTACAGTGCGGATTGTGACCGCGATTTCCCCCCCTTGCCCTCCCCTCACCCCCACCCACCCCACCCCCCCAATCCCTGTGAGTTCCCAATCTTTTCAGAAGGATGACATTCAGTAGAGAATTCCAGGATATTGACCCAGTAATGATAGAATCATAGAAGTTACAACATGGAAACAGGCCCTTCGGCCCAACATGTCCATGTCGCCCAGTTTATACCACTAAACTAGTCCCAATTGCCTGCACTTGGCCCATATCCCTCTATACCCATCTTACCCATGTAACTGTCCAAATGCTTTTTAAAAGACAAAATTGTACCCGCCTCTACTACTGCCTCTGGCAGCTTGTTCCAGACACTCACCACACTTCGAGTGAAAAAATTGCCCCTCTGGACCCTTTTGTATCTCTCCCCTCTCACCTTAAATCTATGCCCCCTCGTTATAGACTCCCCTACCTTTGGGAAAAGATTTTGACTATCGACCTTATCTATGCCCCTCATTATTTTATAGACTTCTATAAGATCACCCCTTAACCTCCTACTCTCCAGGGAAAAAAGTCCCAGTCTGTCTAACCTCTCCCTGTAAGTCAAACCATCAAGCCCCGGTAGCATCCTAGTAAATCTTTTCTGCACTCTTTCTAGTTTAATAATATCCTTTCTATAATAGGGTGACCAGAACTGTACACAGTACTCCAAGTGTGGCCTCACCAATGCCCTGTACAACTTCAACAAGACATCCCAACTCCTGCATTCAATGTTCTGACCAATGAAACCAAGCATGCCGAATGCCTTCTTCACCACCCTATCCACCTGTGACTCCACTTTCAAGGAGCTATGAATCTGTACTCCTAGATCTCCTTGTTCTATAACTCTCCCCAACGCCCTACCATTAACGGAGTAGGTCCTGGCCCGATTCGATCTACCAAAATGCATCACCTCACATTTATCTAAATTAAACTCCATCTGCCATTCATCGGCCCACTGGCCCAATTGATCAAGATCCCGTTGCAATCCTAGATAACCTTCTTCACTGTCCACAATGCCACCAATCTTGGTGTCATCTGCAAACTTACTAACCATGCCTCCTAAATTCTCATCCAAATCATTAATATAAATAACAAATAACAGCGGACCCAGCACCGATCCCTGAGGCACACCGCTGGACACAGGCATCCAGTTTGAAAAACAACCCTCTACAACCACCCTCTGTCTTCTGTCGTCAAGCCAATTTTGTATCCAATTGGCTACCTCACCTTGGATCCCATGAGATTTAACCTTATGTAACAACCTACCATGCGGTACCTTGTCAAATGCTTTGCTGAAGTCCATGTAGACCACGTCTACTGCACAGCCCTCATCTATCTTCTTGGTTACCCCTTCAAAAAACTCAATCAAATTCGTGAGACATGATTTTCCTCTCACAAAACCATGCTGACTGTTCCTAATTAGTCCCTGCCTCTCCAAATGCCTGTAGATCCTGTCCCTCAGAATACCCTCTAACAACTTACCCACTACAGATGTCAGGCTCACCGGTCTGTAGTTCCCAGGCTTTTCCCTGCCGCCCTTCTTAAACAAAGGCACAACATTTGCTACCCTCCAATCTTCAGGCACCTCACCTGTAGCGGTGGATGATTCAAATATCTCTGCTAGGGGACCCGCAATTTCCTCCCTAACCTCCCATAACGTCCTGGGATACATTTCATCAGGTCCCGGAGATTTATCTACCTTGATGCGCGTTAAGACTTCCAGCACCTCCCTCTCTGTAATATGTACACTCCTCAAGACATCACTATTTATTTCCCCAAGTTCCCTAACATCCATGCCTTTCTCAACCGTAAATACCGATGTGAAATATTCATTCAGGATCTCACCCATTTCTTGTGGTTCCGCACATAGATGACCTTGTTGATCCTTAAGAGGCCCTACTCTCTCCCTAGTTACTCTTTTGCCCTTTATGTATTTGTAGAAGCTCTTTGGATTCACCTTTGCCTGATCTGCCAAAGCAATCTCATATCCCCTTTTTGCCCTCCTGATTTCTCTCTTAACTCTACTCCGGCAATCTCTATACTCTTCAAGGGATCCACTTGATCCCAGCTGCCTATGCATGTCATATGCCTCCTTCTTCTTTTTGACTAGTGCCTCAGAGATATATGGTCCAAGTGCCTTGTACTTCCACCAAAAAAAGGTGAAAGGATAAACCCAGCAACTACAGGCCAGTCGGTTTAACCTCGGTGGTGGGGAAACTTTTAGAAACAATAATCCGGGTCAGAATTAGTAGTCACGTGGATTGATTAGGGAAAGCCAACACGGATTTGTTAAAGGCAAATCATGTTTTACTAACTTGATAAGAGTTTTTTGATGAGGTAACAGAGAGGGTAGGTGGGGGCAATGCAGTTGATGTGGTATATATATTTTTTTATTCGTTCATGGGAAGTAGGCGTCGCTGGTAAGGCCAGCATTTATTGCCCATCCCCAATTGCCCTTGAGAAGGTGGTGGTGAGCCGCCGCCTTGAACCGTTGCAGTCCGTGTGGTGAAGGTTCTCCCACAGTGTTAGGTAGGGAGTTCCAGGATTTTGACCCAGCGACGATGAAGAAATGCCAATATATTTCCAAGTCGGGATGGTGTGTGACTTGAAGGGGAACGTGCAGGTGGTGTTGTACCCATGTGCCTGCTGCCCTTGTCCTTCTAGGTGGTAGAGGTCGCAGGTTTGGGAGTTGCTGTTGAAGAAGCCTTGGTGAGTTGCTGCAGTTCATCCTGTGGATGATACACACTGCAGCCTTTGTGCGCTGGTGGTGAAGGGAGTGAATGTTTCGGGTAGTGGATGGGGTGCCAATCAAGGCCTTTGTCCTGGATGGTGTCGAGCTTTTTGAGTGTTGTTGGAGCTACACTCATCCAGGCAAATGGAGAGTATTCCATTACACTCATGACTTGTGTCTTGTAGATGGTGGAAAGGCTTTAGGGAGTCAGGAGGTGAGTCACTCGCCGCAGAATACCCAGCCTCTGACCTTCTCTTGTAGCCACAGTATTTATGTGGCTAGTTCAGTTAAGTTTCTGGTCAATGGTGACCCCCCAGGATGTTGATGGTGGGGGATTCGGCGATGGTAATGCCGTTGAATGTCAAGGGCAGGTGATTAGACTCTCTTTTGTTGGAGTTGGTCATTGCCTGGCACTTATCTGGCGTGAATGTTACTTGCCACTTATCAGCCCAAGCCTGGATGTTGTCCAGATCTTGCTGCATGCGGGCACGGACTGCTTCATTATCTGAGGAGTTGTGAATGGAACTGAACACTGTGCAATCATCAGCGAACATCCCAATTTTGACTTTATGATGGAGGGAAGGTCATTGATGAAGCAGCTAAAGATGGATGGACCTAGGACAATGCCCTGAGGAACTCCTGCACTAATGTCCTGGGGCTGAGATGATTGGCCTCCAACAACCACTACCATCTTCTTTTGTGCTAGGTATGACTCCAGTCACTGGAGAGTTTTCCCCCCCGATTCCCATTGACTTCAATTTTACTAGGGCTCCTTGGTGCCACACTCTGTCAAATGCTGCCTTGATGTCAAGTGCAGTCTTTCTCACCTCACCTCTAGAATTCAGCTCTTTTGTCCATGTTTGGACCAAGGCTGTAATGAGGTCTGGAGCCGAGTGGTCCTGGCGGAACCCAAACTGAGCATCGGTGAGCAGGTTAATGGTGGGTAAGAGCCGCTTGATAGCATTGTCACTTTATGGACTTTCAAAAGGCGTTTGATAAAATGCCGCATAATAAGATTGAAGCCCATGGAATAAAAGGGCCTGTAGCAGCATGGATACAGAATTGGCTAAGTAACAGGAAACAGAGAGTAGTGGTGAATGGTTGTTTATCGGACTGGAGGGAGGTGTACAGTGGTGTTCCCCATGGGTTGGTGCTGGGACCACTGCTTTTCTTGATATATATTAATGACTTGGACTTGGGTGTACAGGGCACAATTTTGAAATTTGCAGATGACACAAAACTTGGAAGTGTAGTGAACAGTGAGGAGGTTAGTAATAGACTTCAAGAAGATATAGACAGGCTGGTGGAATGGGCGGACAGGTAGCAGATGAAATTTAAAACCGAAAAATGCAAGGTGATACATTTTGGTAGGAAGAATGAGGAGAGACAATATAAACTAAGGGAACAATTCTAAAAGAGTGATCTGGGGGTATATGTACGCAAATTGTTGAAGATGGCAGGGCAGGTTGAGAAAGCAGTTAAAAAAGCATACGGGATCCTGGGCTTTATATATAGAGGCGTAGAGTACAAAAGTATGGAAGTCATGATGAACCTTTATAAAACACTGGTTCGGCCACAGCTGGAGTATTGTGTCCAGTTCTGGGCACCGCACTTTAGGAAAGTCTTTGAGAAAGTACAGAAGAGATTTACTAGAATGATTCCAGGGATGAGGGACTTTAGTAACGTGGATAGACTGGAGAAGCTGGGGTTGTTCTCCTTGGAACAGAGACAGTTGCAAGGAGATTTGATAGAGGTATTCAAAATCATGAAGGGTCTAGACAGAGTAGATAGAAAGAAACTGTTCCCATTGGCGGAAGGGTCAAGAACCAGAGGACATACGAACATATGGATTAAGAGCAGGAGTAGGCCATTAAGCCTCTTGAGCCTGCTCTGTCATTTGATAAGATCATGGCTGATCTGATTGTGACCTCAACCCTACTTTCCCATCTACCTACTATAACCTTTGACTCCGTTGTTAATCAGGAATCTATCTAACTCAGCCTTAAAAATATTCAATGACCCTGCCTCCACCACTCTCTGGGGAAGGGAGTTCCACAGACTCATGACCCTCTGAGAGAAAAAAATTCTCCTCATTTCCATCTTAAATGGGAGACCTCTTATATTTAAACTGTGTCCCCTAGTTCTAGTCTTTCTCACAAGGGGAAACATCCTCTCAGCATCTACCCCTTCAAGTCCCCTCAAAATCTTATATGTTTCAATAAGATCACCTCTGATTCTTCTAAACTCCAATGTATGCAGGCCCAACTTGTCCAACCTTTCCTCATCCCAGGAATTAGTCGAGTGAACCTTCTCTGAACCGCCTCTAAAGCAATTATATCCTTTCTTAAATAAGGAGACCAAAACTGCACACAGTATTCCAGATGTGGTCTCACCAATGCCCTGTATAACTGTAGCAAAACATCTCTACTTTTGTATTCCATTCCCCTTGCAATAAATTACAACATTCCATTTGCCTTCCTAATCACTTGCTGTACCTGCATACTAACTTTTTTGATTCATGTACTAGGACACCCAGATCCCTCTAGACCTCAGAGTTCTGCAATCTCTCTCCATTTAAATAATATGCTGCTTTTCTATTCCTCATGCCAAAGTAGACAAGTTCACATTTTCCCACATTATACTCCATCTGCCAAATTTTTGCTCACTCACTTAACCTATCTATATCCCTTTGCAGACTCCTTATGTCCTCTTCACTTACTTTCCTACCTACCTTTGTGTCATCAGCAAATTTAGCAACCATACATTCGGTCCTTTCATTGAAGTCATTGATATAGATTGTAAATAGTTGAGGCCCAAACACTGATCCCTGTGGCACTCCATTTGTTACATCTTGAAACCTCAAAATGACCCATTTATGCCTACTCTCTGTTTCCTGTTAGCTAACCAATCCTTTATCCATGCTAATGTGTTACCCCCCTACACCATGAGCTCTTGTTTTGAAATAGATTTAAGGTGATTGGCAAAACAGCCAAAGGTGACATGAGGAAAAAACATTTTTACGCAGCGTGTGGTTAGGATCTG
The DNA here is from genome assembly GCF_035084215.1 of Heptranchias perlo. Classification (NCBI taxonomy): domain Eukaryota; kingdom Metazoa; phylum Chordata; class Chondrichthyes; order Hexanchiformes; family Hexanchidae; genus Heptranchias; species Heptranchias perlo. Next base: position 4,370 of record NW_027138916.1, on the reverse strand, counting down.
GAATGCACTGCCCAAGGGGTGATGGAGGCTGCTTCAATCATGGCCTTCAAAAGGGAACAGGATAAATACTTGAAAGGAAAAAAATTTGCAAGGCTACGGGGATAGGGCGGAGGAGTGGGACTAGCTGGATTGCTCTTACATAGAGCCAGCACGGACTCAATGGGCCGAATAGCTCCTTCCGTGCCGTAACCTTTCTACGATTCCATGATTTTAAGTCTGGATGGTGTGTGACTTGAAGGTCATGGTACTCCCACGACATTGCTGCTCTTGTCCTTCTCGGGGGTAGAGGAAGCAAGGGAGGGAGGTGTTGCCAAAGTAACCATGGTGAGTTAGCGCAGTGCCTCCTGTAGATCATACATATTGCAGCCACAGTTCACCAGTAATGGCAGGAGTGGATATTGAGTCCAGCGGCAGGGAAACTAATCAAGTGAACTGCTCTGTCCTGGATGGTGTGGAGCTTCTTGAGTGTTGCTGCGGCTGTACCCATCCAGGTGAGTGGTGAATATTCCACCATACTTCTGACATAAGGCTTGTCGAAGGTGGAGAGGCTTTGAGGGGTCAGGAGGTGAGCTACTCGTTGCAGTGTACCCTGTCTTTGTCCTGCTCTTGTAGCCATGGTGTTGATGTGGTTAAATCGCTGGTGACCCCTCAGCTGCTGTTAATGGTAGACTCGGCAATGGTTGTGCCATTGTAGGCCAAAGGAAAATGATTGGGTAATCTCTAGAGATAGTCATTTCCTGGCACCTGTCAGCCCAAGCCTGGATGTTGTTCAACTCCCGCTGCAGACGGGCATGGACTGCTTCATTATCGGGGGAGTTGTGAATGGAGTTGAACACAGTAAAATTGTCAGTGAAAAGCCCCACTCCTGATCTTATAGCAGTGGGAAAGTTATTGAAGAAGCAGCTAAAGGGCTGAGGACGTTTTCCTGAGGAACTCCTGCAGTGATGTTCTGAGGCGGCAATGATTGGCCTCAAGCAAACACAATCATCTTCCTTTGTGTTAAGTATGACTCCTGCCACCGGAGGGTTTTCTCTTTGACCCCCATTGGCTTTAGTTTTGCTCCCTGTTGCCAAATTCAGCTGCATGTTGCCTAGATGCCGAGGGCAGCTACTCTCATCTCTGCTCTGGTATTCAGCTCTTGCGTCCATGTCTGAATCTGGGCTGTAATGAGGTCTGGAGCTGAATCATTCTGGCGGAACTTGAACTGAGCATCAATGAGCAGGTTATTGGCAAATCCATTAGATATCACTTGATGGTACTGTTGATGATTCCTTCCATCACTTTACTGATGATTGGGATGAGGCTGATAGGGTAGTGATTGGTAATTTCCTTGACATTGTTTGACCTGAAGCCCTGAGATTTGGTGGGGTGCAGAGTCAATGTTGAGAATTCCCAGGGCCATTCTCACTTGATTGTATGCCACTCTGCCTCATCTCTGGTGGGTCTACCCTGTCTCTGGGATAGGAAATACCCAGGGGTGGTGATGGAGGAGCCTGGAATGTTGGTCAATTGATATAATTCTGTGAGTATGACTATGTCAGGCTGTTGCTTGACCAATCTGTGAGGCAGCTCTTTCAACTTGGGCAGCAGTTTCCAGATGTTAGTGAGGAGAACTTTGCAGGATTGACAGGACTGAGATTGCCTGAGTCTTGTTCTGAAACAATCCCTGGGTCTCGCCGATAGGTCTGTCTGTTGGAGGTGCTGTCTTTCGGATGAGACGTTAAAGCATGGCCCCGTCTGCGCTCTCAAGATCCCATAGCATTATTTGAAGAAGAGCAGGGGAGTTCTCCCTAGTGTCCTGGCCAATATTTATCCCTCAACCAACATCACTATTATCTGGCCAGTATTTCATAGCTGTTTGTGGGAACTTGCTGTGCGCAAATTGGCTGCCACTTTTCCTACATTACAACAGTGACTGCACTTCAAAAGTACTTCTTTGGCTGTAAAGCGATTTGGGACATGCTGAGGTCTTGAAAGGCACCCTATAAATAGAAGTCTTTCTTTCTTTTCAATTGGGGGTGTAATTTCTGAGTCCTTGCTGCTGGAGGGAGGGAGCCTCGCTTACCAGCAGTGGTAATTGAAAGTTCAGACGATTTATGAAATTTCTCATCCTTGTGTTCAAATCCCTCCATGGCCTCGCCCCTCCCTATCTCTGTATCCTCTTCCAGCCCTACAACCCACCAAGATATCTGCGTTCCTCCAACTCTGGCCTCTTGTGCATTCTATATTTCCTTCGTCCCACCATTGGCGGCCATGCCTTCAGCCATTTCGGCCCTAAGTTCTGGAATTACCTTCTCAAGTCTCTTTTTGTCTCTCCACTTCTCCCTCCTCCTTTAAGAGGCTGCTTAAAACCTACCTCTTTGACCAATCGTATAGTCACCTGACCTAATGTCTCCTTCTTTGCCTCAGTGTCAATTTTATTTGTCTGATTACACTCCTTGTGTTAAAGGCGCTATAGAAATGCAAGTTGTTGTTTTATGAGGCTCTCCATTGGCAATGTAAACTCGTAAAATGAGCTGCAATGTTTAGCTGTACTGGAAGGAGAAGGAGAGCAGAAAATTACCCTGGACTGAAACTACAATCTAAAGATGTGATATTAAAGGAGAATTTGACCTAATTAAAGATTTTTAAACGAGTCGAATTTATGACATGCCTCCCCTTTACGTTTTCCAGCACCAACTTGATAAATGATGATGTTTTAACCAGAACAAAAATATAATTTACTGTAGCGCCACGCTAAATATATGCTGGGATAGCTTAACTGTTTGACGTCCTAGACTTGAGATACCGGGAGGGTGAAATTTATCGAGGGCGAGTTTTCTCCCATTCTTCCACCGTAACTTCGACGGAAGAGCTGTGGAAACGCCCAGAACAATGGCGGTTTTACAGGGCTTCTGCTGATGATGTGGCAGACAAGCCGGAGAATCCTAGCAGGAAATTCACTCCCATAGGACTAGTTGCGAGGATGTGGCATCCACTTCATAGAATCATAGAAGCAAAGAAAATAGGAGCAAGAGTAGGCCATTCGGCCCTTCAGGTCTGCTCTGCCATTCAAAATGATCATGGCTGATTGTCTAACTCAGTACCCTGTTCCTGCTTTTTCCCCATATCCCTTGATCCCTTTAGCATTAAGAAATATATCTAACTCCTTCTTGAATACATCTAATGACTTGGCCTCCACTGCCTTCTGTGGTAGAGAATTCCACAGGTACACCACCCTCTGAGTGAAGAAATTTCTCCTCATCTCAGTTCGAACTGGTATACCCCGTATCCTGAGACTGTGACCCCTGGTTCTGGACTCCCCAGCCATCGGGAACATCCTCCCTGCATCTAGTCTGTCTAGTCCTGTTAGGATTGTATATGTTTCGATGAGATCACCTCTCATTCTTCTAAACTCGAGTGAATATAGGCCTAGTCGACCCAATCTCTGCCATCCCAGGAATCAGTCTGGTAAACCTTTGTTGCACTCCTTCCATGGCAAAGACATCCTTCCTCAGATAAGGAGACTAAAACTGCACACAATGCTCCAGATGTGGTCTCACCAAGGCCCTGTATAACTGCAGTAAGACATTCCTGCTCCTGTACTCATATCCTCTTGCAATGAAGGCCAACATACCATTCGCCTTCCCAACTGCTTGCTGCACCTGAATGCTCGCTTTCAGCGACTGGTGTACAAGGGCACCCAGGTCTTGTTGCACCTCCCCTTTTCCTAATCTATCACCATTCAGATAATAATCTGCCTTTCTGTTTTTACAACCAAAGTGGATAACCTCACATTTATCCACGTTATACTGCATCTGCCATGTTCTTGCCCACTCTCCCAACTTGTCTAAATCACATTGGAGCCTCTTTGCATCCTTCTCACAGCTCACATTCCACCCCAGCTTTGTGTCATCTGCAAACTTGGAAATGTTACATTTAGTTTCCTCATCCAAATCATTGATATATATTGTGAAAAGCTGGGGCCCAAGCACTGATCCCTGCGGTACCCCACTAGTCATGCCTGCCACCCGGAAAAAGACCCGTTTGTTCCTACTCTCTGTTTCCTGTCTGTCAACCAATTCTCAATCCATGCCAGTATATTCCCCCGAATCCCAGGTGCTTTAATTTTGCACACTAACCTCTTGTGTGGGACCTTATCAAAAGCCTTCTGCAAATCCAAATACACCACATCCACTGGTTCTCCCCTATCTATTCTACTAGTTACATCCTCAGAAAACTCCAGTAGATTTGTTAAGCATGATTTCCCTTTCATAAACCCATACTGACTTTGTCCAATCCCATTAATGCCCTCCAAGTGTTCTGTTATCACATCTTTTATAATAGACTCTAGCATTTTCCCCACTATTGATTTTAGGCTAACTGGTCTG
>NW_027138915.1:0-30656 GCF_035084215.1 Heptranchias perlo | reverse complement strand
TTCAAATACCCCGCCCCGATTGTTCACACGTGACCCTAGATAAGCTATTTGACCCAGGAAGGCATCACAGCCAAGCCCAATTCTGCCCTCGCCTGACATCCACACTTGTGTAGAGAAACCTGACGCACTGCTCTTTTAGAAGCCCGCTGACCAGACAGGAAGGCTAGGGAGTGGAAGCATCAGGCGGAGTTCTTCTTCCTGGCCTGCCCAGTGACCCCTGCTGGAGATTGCGCACGTGCCTGCATGTTGCTAAGAAGATTAGGCTTGGCTGTGATGCCCCGCATGACCAAAGAGTCACTTAATACTGAATGCTCACCTTGGTGAGTTACTAGAAGGCGACGAGTGCCCATTGACGGGACCCAGTAATTGTAATAGCATTTTATTTCTTTCTGCTTCCGGTATTTCCGTTGAGCACCAGGTTTATTTGTGTTTTGCTCCAAAAAAGAATCCATGTATTTGCTGTCTTTTTCATACAAACCCTCGATCTATTATTACAGCAGTAAGATCTGAGTATAATTTAAATTGGTTGAATTTTAAAATGAACAACTTATATTTATGTGGAACCTTTAACCTGATAAAACGTCGTAAGGCGCTTCACAGGTGCAATTATCAAACAAAATTTGACACCGAGCCACATGATAGGTGACTATAGAATCGTAGAAAGGTTACAGCACGGAAGGAGGCCATTCGGCCCATCGAGTCCATGCCGGCTCTCTGCAAGAGCAATCCAGCTAGTCCCAATCCCCAGCCCTATCTCTGTAGCCCTGCAATTTTTTTCCTTTCAAGTACTTATCCAGTTCCCTTTTGAAAGCCACGATTGAATCTGCCTCCACCACCCCCTCCGGCAGTGCATTCCAGATCATAACCACTCGCTGTGTAAAATAGTTTTTCCTCATGTCACCTTTTGGTTCTTTTGCCAATCACCTTAAATCTATGTCCTCTGGTTCTTGACCCTTTCTCCAATGGGAATAGTTTCTCTCTATCTACTCGGTCTAGACCCTTCATGATTTTGAATACCACTATCAAATCTTCTCTCAACCTTCTCTGTTCCAAGGAGAACAAACCCAGCTTCTCCAGTCTATCCATGTAACTGAAGTCCCTCATTCCTGGAATCATTCTAGTAAATCTCTTCTGCACCCTCTCTAAGGCCTTCACATCTTTCCTAAAGTGCGGTGCCCAGAACTGGACACAATACTCCAGTTGTGGTCGAACCAGTGTTTTATAAAGGCTCATCATGACTTCCTTTCTTTTGTACTCTATGCCTCTATTTATAAAGCCCAGGATCCCGTATGCTTTTTTAACTACTTTCTCAACCTGCTCTGCCACTTTCAATGATTTGTGCACATATACCCCCAGATCTCTCTGTTTCTGTACCCCTTTTAAAATTGTGCCCTCTAGTTTATATTGCCTCTCCTCGTTCTTCCTACCGAAATGTATCACTTCGCATTTTTCTGCGTTAAATTTCACCTGCCACGTGTCCGCCCATTCCACCAGCCTATCTATATCCTCTTGAAGTCTATCACTATCCTCCTCACTGTTCACTACACTTCCAAGTTTTGTGTCATCTGCAAATTTGGAAATTGTGCCCTGAACACCCAAGTCCAAGTCATTAATATATATCAAGAAAAGCAGTGGTCCCAACACCTCCCTCCAATCTGATAAACAACCGTTCACCACTACTCTCTGTTTCCTGTCCCTTAGCCAATTTTGTATCCATGCTGCTACTGCCCCCTTTATTCCATGGGCTTCAGTCTTGATGACAAGCCTATTACACGGCACTTTATCAAACACCATTTGAAAATCCATATACACCACATTGCCCTCATCGACCCTATCTGCTACCTCATCAAAAAACTCAATCAAGTTAGTTAAACACGATTTGCCTTTCACAATTCTGTCCTGGCTTTCCCTAATCAATCCACACTTGTCCAAGTGACTGCCAATTCTGTCCCGGATTATCATTTCTAAAAGTTTCCCCACCACCGAGGTTAAACTGACTGGCCTGTAGTTGTTGGGTTTATCCTTGCATCCTTTTTTGAACAAGGGCGTAATATTTGCAATTCTCCAGTCTTCTGGCACCACCCCCGTATCTAAGGATGTTTGGAAGATTATGGCCAGTACCTCCGCAATTTCCACCCTTACTTCCCTCAGCAACCTAGGATGCATCCCATCCGGACCGGGTGATTTATCTACTTTAAGTACAGCCAGCCTTTCTAGTACCTCCTCTTTATCAATTATTAGCCCATCCAGTATATCAACTACATCTTCCTTTACTGAGACTCTGGCAGCATCTTCCTTGGTAAAGACAGATGCAAAGTACTCATTTAGTACCTCGGCCATGCTCTCTGCCTCCATGAGATCTTTTTGGTCCCTGATCGGCCTCACCCCTCCTCTTACTACCCGTTTACTGTTTACATGTCTATAAGAAGACTTTTGGATTCCCTTTTATGTTGGCCGCCAGTCTATTCTCATACTCTTTCTTTGCCCCTCGTATTTCCTTTTTCACTTCCCCTCTGAACTTTTTATATTCGGCCTGGTTCTCACTTGTATTATCAAAAGTTGTACAGGAAACCAAAAGCTTGTTCAAAGAGAGAGGTTTTAAGGAGCGTCTTAAAGGAGGAGAGTGAGAGAAGCGGAGAGGATTAGGAAGAGAATTCCTGAGCTTAGGGCCTAGGCAGCTGACAGCACGGCCGCCAATGGTGGAGCGATTAAAATCGGGGATGGGCAAGAGGCCAGAATTGGAGGAGCGCAGAGATCTCGGAGGGTTGTAGGGCTGGAGGAGGTTACAGAGATAGGGAGGGGCGAGGCCATGGAGGGATTTGAGAACAAGGATGAGGATTTTAAAATCGAGGCGTTGACAAACCTGGAATGAATGGATGTTTTTTTTGTTCCTTCCCCTTCCCACTTCCCATTGCAGGTCGTTTGGTGTTGTCCTCTGGGAGATAGCCACTCTGGCTGAGCAGCCGTACCAGGGCATGTCCAATGAGCAAGTTCTACGTTTCGTGATGGAGGGCGGCTTGCTGGAGAGACCGGAATCCTGCGCCGACAGCCTGTAAGTTAGAAACCAACGCAAAGCTGGTAGAGCTTTACAGAACGGCCTGGCTTAAGGGTTGAGATGCTAAGACCCCATTTAAAAGAGATAACAAGAACACCAGAGCTTCACTGGGGTTACTGCACTAAAGCGTAAGAACCTTTAGGAACATACCGCCAGACTAAAGGTCCATCAATTTTTGATGGGCTTCCACCTCATATTACCCATCGACTCACCATACTCTTCAATCCCTTCTTGCTTCAGAATGCACGGAATTGTCTCTTGAACCCATTTCTACTCTCTGCTTTAGTGTCCATCCCTGGTAAATTTTTCCACAAACTTTGGATGAGAAAGGTTCCGCCTGATTTTCCGTTCTTATGCCTAACTTCTGAATTTTAACTTGCCGTACCCGTCACTGCTGTGGGCCATTTTTTTTTGGTGTTTCCAATGCCCCTTCTCATAATCTAATGTAATTAGGTCATCACCCAGTTCCCTTTCAACAACACCAAGACGACATCTGAAAGCACTTCACATTAAGGAGGGAGAAAAACAGCGGACACCAAGAAAGAGGGAAATACAGAGGGTTAAGATGGAGGGGGAGCAGCGGTGAACGCAGGCGTCGGTAAAGGTTGGAGAGGGAGTTTTAAAGCAGGACTGGAGGATTGGGCAGGAGGGCCAGGGGCAGGAGCATAGTAGCTCAATAAACAGTTGTGACTGCTGGAGTGAAAGACGTGCGTACAGACATGAGTCAGCAAGCGATCACTAGGATAGGGCGGGGCAGGTCACAGAGACTTCTGAAAGCAAGGCTGAGAATTCTGTTGCCAACTCATGGATCACAGGGAGCCGGTGGAATGAGGAGAGGGTTGACTTTGTGCAGGTGATGAAACAGGCTGTGACATTTTGAATAAGTTGGAACTATATTCTAAAGAAAACAAGCCCAACCTCCTGACTGGTGGAGTCATTGTCGTATCCAGAGCAGCCCAAATTTATATTTTATTGGCATCTTGTCTGCATTCCTACCAGTTCCTGTCTGAAGTTCGATGGTAGTGTGGACAATCCTGTGCCAGTGTTTCCCCTTGTTGCTTTACTCCTGCCGTTCTGATTTGACATTTCTGATAGTTCCTCATATTGTCCAACCGCCTTTTCCTTTGTCTCCATCCTAGTCTTTGTCCTTTCATTTCTCCCAGATGGTCTCCTTCCTCTGGTCACAAGTATTGGGGTTTTCATTAATGTCCAGTATAGGGTTTCTTTCCCTTTAGCTCAACTCTCCCACTTTTTCTTTTTTTTCTCTCTCTCACACTCTCACTTTTCCCCTCACTCTCTCTCACTTTTCCCCTCACTCTCTCTCGCTTTTCCCCTCTCTCTCTCTCTCTCGCTTTCCCCCCCTCTCTCCCGCTTTCCCCCCCTCTCTCCCGCTTTCCCCCCCTCTCTCCCGCTTTCCCCCCCTCTCTCCCGCTTTCCCCCCCTCTCTCCCGCTTTCCCCCCCTCTCTCCCGCTTTCCCCCCCTCTCTCCCGCTTTCCCCCCCTCTCTCCCGCTTTCCCCCCCTCTCTCCCGCTTTCCCCCCCTCTCTCCCGCTTTCCCCCCCTCTCTCCCGCTTTCCCCCCCTCTCTCCCGCTTTCCCCCCCTCTCTCCCGCTTTCCCCCCCTCTCTCCCGCTTTCCCCCCCTCTCTCCCGCTTTCCCCCCCTCTCTCCCGCTTTCCCCCCCTCTCTCCCGCTTTCCCCCCCTCTCTCCCGCTTTCCCCCCCTCTCTCCCGCTTTCCCCCCCTCTCTCCCGCTTTCCCCCCCTCTCTCCCGCTTTCCCCCCCTCTCTCCCGCTTTCCCCCCCTCTCTCCCGCTTTCCCCCCCTCTCTCCCGCTTTCCCCCCCTCTCTCCCGCTTTCCCCCCCTCTCTCCCGCTTTCCCCCCCTCTCTCCCGCTTTCCCCCCCTCTCTCCCGCTTTCCCCCCCTCTCTCCCGCTTTCCCCCCCTCTCTCCCGCTTTCCCCCCCTCTCTCCCGCTTTCCCCCCCTCTCTCCCGCTTTCCCCCCCTCTCTCCCGCTTTCCCCCCCTCTCTCCCGCTTTCCCCCCCTCTCTCCCGCTTTCCCCCCCTCTCTCCCGCTTTCCCCCCCTCTCTCCCGCTTTCCCCCCCTCTCTCCCGCTTTCCCCCCCTCTCTCCCGCTTTCCCCCCCTCTCTCCCGCTTTCCCCCCCTCTCTCCCGCTTTCCCCCCCTCTCTCCCGCTTTCCCCCCCTCTCTCCCGCTTTCCCCCCCTCTCTCCCGCTTTCCCCCCCTCTCTCCCGCTTTCCCCCCCTCTCTCCCGCTTTCCCCCCCTCTCTCCCGCTTTCCCCCCCTCTCTCCCGCTTTCCCCCCCTCTCTCCCGCTTTCCCCCCCTCTCTCCCGCTTTCCCCCCCTCTCTCCCGCTTTCCCCCCCTCTCTCCCGCTTTCCCCCCCTCTCTCCCGCTTTCCCCCCCTCTCTCCCGCTTTCCCCCCCTCTCTCCCGCTTTCCCCCCCTCTCTCCCGCTTTCCCCCCCTCTCTCCCGCTTTCCCCCCCTCTCTCCCGCTTTCCCCCCCTCTCTCCCGCTTTCCCCCCCTCTCTCCCGCTTTCCCCCCCTCTCTCCCGCTTTCCCCCCCTCTCTCCCGCTTTCCCCCCCTCTCTCCCGCTTTCCCCCCCTCTCTCCCGCTTTCCCCCCCTCTCTCCCGCTTTCCCCCCCTCTCTCCCGCTTTCCCCCCCTCTCTCCCGCTTTCCCCCCCTCTCTCCCGCTTTCCCCCCCTCTCTCCCGCTTTCCCCCCCTCTCTCCCGCTTTCCCCCCCTCTCTCCCGCTTTCCCCCCCTCTCTCCCGCTTTCCCCCCCTCTCTCCCGCTTTCCCCCCCTCTCTCCCGCTTTCCCCCCCTCTCTCCCGCTTTCCCCCCCTCTCTCCCGCTTTCCCCCCCTCTCTCCCGCTTTCCCCCCCTCTCTCCCGCTTTCCCCCCCTCTCTCCCGCTTTCCCCCCCTCTCTCCCGCTTTCCCCCCCTCTCTCCCGCTTTCCCCCCCTCTCTCCCGCTTTCCCCCCCTCTCTCCCGCTTTCCCCCCCTCTCTCCCGCTTTCCCCCCCTCTCTCCCGCTTTCCCCCCCTCTCTCCCGCTTTCCCCCCCTCTCTCCCGCTTTCCCCCCCTCTCTCCCGCTTTCCCCCCCTCTCTCCCGCTTTCCCCCCCTCTCTCCCGCTTTCCCCCCCTCTCTCCCGCTTTCCCCCCCTCTCTCCCGCTTTCCCCCCCTCTCTCCCGCTTTCCCCCCCTCTCTCCCGCTTTCCCCCCCTCTCTCCCGCTTTCCCCCCCTCTCTCCCGCTTTCCCCCCCTCTCTCCCGCTTTCCCCCCCTCTCTCCCGCTTTCCCCCCCTCTCTCCCGCTTTCCCCCCCTCTCTCCCGCTTTCCCCCCCTCTCTCCCGCTTTCCCCCCCTCTCTCCCGCTTTCCCCCCCTCTCTCCCGCTTTCCCCCCCTCTCTCCCGCTTTCCCCCCCTCTCTCCCGCTTTCCCCCCCTCTCTCCCGCTTTCCCCCCCTCTCTCCCGCTTTCCCCCCCTCTCTCCCGCTTTCCCCCCCTCTCTCCCGCTTTCCCCCCCTCTCTCCCGCTTTCCCCCCCTCTCTCCCGCTTTCCCCCCCTCTCTCCCGCTTTCCCCCCCTCTCTCCCGCTTTCCCCCCCTCTCTCCCGCTTTCCCCCCCTCTCTCCCGCTTTCCCCCCCTCTCTCCCGCTTTCCCCCCCTCTCTCCCGCTTTCCCCCCCTCTCTCCCGCTTTCCCCCCCTCTCTCCCGCTTTCCCCCCCTCTCTCCCGCTTTCCCCCCCTCTCTCCCGCTTTCCCCCCCTCTCTCCCGCTTTCCCCCCCTCTCTCCCGCTTTCCCCCCCTCTCTCCCGCTTTCCCCCCCTCTCTCCCGCTTTCCCCCCCTCTCTCCCGCTTTCCCCCCCTCTCTCCCGCTTTCCCCCCCTCTCTCCCGCTTTCCCCCCCTCTCTCCCGCTTTCCCCCCCTCTCTCCCGCTTTCCCCCCCTCTCTCCCGCTTTCCCCCCCTCTCTCCCGCTTTCCCCCCCTCTCTCCCGCTTTCCCCCCCTCTCTCCCGCTTTCCCCCCCTCTCTCCCGCTTTCCCCCCCTCTCTCCCGCTTTCCCCCCCTCTCTCCCGCTTTCCCCCCCTCTCTCCCGCTTTCCCCCCCTCTCTCCCGCTTTCCCCCCCTCTCTCCCGCTTTCCCCCCCTCTCTCCCGCTTTCCCCCCCTCTCTCCCGCTTTCCCCCCCTCTCTCCCGCTTTCCCCCCCTCTCTCCCGCTTTCCCCCCCTCTCTCCCGCTTTCCCCCCCTCTCTCCCGCTTTCCCCCCCTCTCTCCCGCTTTCCCCCCCTCTCTCCCGCTTTCCCCCCCTCTCTCCCGCTTTCCCCCCCTCTCTCCCGCTTTCCCCCCCTCTCTCCCGCTTTCCCCCCCTCTCTCCCGCTTTCCCCCCCTCTCTCCCGCTTTCCCCCCCTCTCTCCCGCTTTCCCCCCCTCTCTCCCGCTTTCCCCCCCTCTCTCCCGCTTCCCCCCCCTCTCTCCCGCTTTCCCCCCCTCTCTCCCGCTTTCCCCCCCTCTCTCTCGCTTTCTCTCTCTCTCTCTCGCTTTCTCTCTCTCTCTCGCTTTCTCTCTCTCTCCCGCTTTCCCCCCCTCTCTCCCGCTTTCCCCCCCTCTCTCCCGCTTTCCCCCCCTCTCTCCCGCTTTCCCCCCCTCTCTCCCGCTTCCCCCCCCTCTCTCTCGCTTTCTCTCTCTCTCGCTTTCTCTCTCTCTCGCTTTCTCTCTCTCTCTCTCGCTTTCTCTCTCTCTCTCTCGCTTTCTCTCTCTCTCTCTCGCTTTTCCCCCCTCTCTCGCTTGCTCCTTCGTTCGTTCTCTCTCCCTCTCGCTCGCTCGTTCGTTGTCTTTCAGCCTCCCTGTCTCTCTCTCTCTCGCAACTGAGCACCAGAAGAAAACCATCTCAGCAGTTTACATCGTGAAGCAATTCAGCAAATGGGTAACTATGGCAGGATATGAATACCAGAATCCCACTGCTCAACATTTCCATACGCAAGATATCTTGCAGTGGGAAAATATTGGAATTTAATTTGGTAACGTTGGCAGTCTGACAGAAAGCAGCAAATCAAATTCCTGACTATAAAAATGGTGAGTATATCAGCAATTACTGTCAGTTTTAAAACTGGCAATCAATCTGCAGCCATTCTAAAATTAAATTGCCATATCATCAAATATTTCATTCCAGATTTCCCATGAAACAGTGCCCACTCAAAAGATCAGGAGACGCACTTTCATAATGGCATTTAATTCTTATTCTCTTTCATCTACCACCCAATCTCCAATTGTCTCCCTTCCTCTCCTGAAGTTACTGACTTGTAGAATTGTGCAGTATTCCGGCACAGAAACTGGCCATTCGGCCCATCAAGTCTGTGCTGGTGTTTTCCTCCAGATGAGCCACCTATTCTAATTCCACCATCCCTGCTGCCGTGTACTGGGGCACAGTTACACAGTTGATCTGTAGTAACTCACCAAGTAGCACAGACAATGAGTTAGTGGGTTATTCAACTGCGTAGGAGTGTCAGAGCCAGGCCCAATCCTCTCCTCATCCAATCTCCATGTAGGTACACTTCCAGCTGTTGCTACTGGATGCAGTCGGGAGCAGGAATTTGGCCTTCTCCCTTCTCGCTCGTACAAGGATACCAAAGCCACTGCAGGCTTGGCTGAGACCAGAGAACCTTTTTGAGTCGCTTATTTTTCCGGTGCTGAGCGAGACTCCCAACGTTCACTGGGCAGGCCCCTTGACCCTTCTTTAAAGCCGAACGCACCCCCCACTCTGTTCTCAGTGCCGCAGGTGGCTTTTCATCCTATCGGTTGTGGGGTGTCTGCGCCTCCTTACTCACCCTGCTGGAGGAGGACCGGGGAAAGAGGGCTGGCCAGCGAGAGCTTTCCTTTAAAAGTAATTTCCTGGTCAGCGGGAGGCCAAGTATCAAATAACAGCCCACGTGTTGTGTTGGCTTGTGTTGGGTGTAAACTGTCCACTTGACATGTGATTTGCTGTCTTGCATACCTTCCCTTAATGAGCCTGCAGAGGATTCCTGTTGACATTAGCCTCAAGTAGTGTGGAGATTGTTTACTGCCACTGGGAATGACAGGAGCACAGAGCCAGCATGGTGTAATAGAGGTCACAGGAGAGGACTTTGTGTTGGCCTTGGTTCAGGTATGAGGAGAATTGTTTTTTCTAATTCTGCTTCCCTGCCTCCACGTACCCCACCTGAAGGCACTGACTCACATTTGGATCAGGTGCCCTCTGGGACTTTGCCCAAGTTCATGTGCCAGCCTCGATAATGAATGTCAACAGACTATTTGACCACGGAGGGCATCGTCTCTTCACCCCCCCCCCCCCTCCATCTTGTTGTCCACACATGCCTACTTTCCAGCCGGGTTCAGGAGCAGGAACAGCGATTGATTTCCTTTCTCCGCCCCCCCTCCCCCCACCAAACAGGTGCTGAAGCCGACTGTCGTGCCCAACTCTGGGCCCCCACTGAGATCCGCTAGCTCAGCACAGGCACGAACCCTGCGATCTCGTCCCTGTGGTTTAATACCACACAGGACTGGTGTCTGAGAATCAGTTCTTAAAGGAGAACTCCTTCCTTCAAATCCTTTTGCAGTTGGTGCAATTTACATTAAATCTATTAAAGAAGCATCTACCTACCTTAAGTTAGCGGAAATATTCCCATTTATAGAAAACAAAATGGCCTAATTCCCAAATCAACAACTGATCCCAACCACCGGGTACAATAGCTGTATATGAATTAAATAAATTACAGCAAATGATCATGCAAAATAAATGATTTTGCATAGAGGGACGAATTGTTTCCACACGATGTGGAGTTTATTGTTGATCTGAGACTAATGGGTTGAAAGTTCAGTGTACAATATTAGACCGACAGGCACGCACGCACCTTGTGGAAATAGAGAGAAATGCAGTTGAAGTTGACCTCAAAACCAGCTCTTTGTGTGCAAGCCGAGATTCCCTTTCATCTTCAAGGGACACAAAAAGCACCTGGAGTTTTCAGCAGTTTTCTTGTTGAGGCTGTTGTGTGACACACACAAACCCCATCACTATGTTTGGAGTCTCCAAAAACCAAGCTACTCAGTAATTTGCAGGTGTAACTTGTTTGCCCGATGCCGATTGCACACACTCAAGCGTGGGGATTCATCCACTTAACTAAGTCTCGAGATCTTAGACTCAGGTTGGTAAAGTCAAGGTCAGGTGTGTGCAGGGGTACTGCTGGAGTTTAACCAGCTGTGACCAGACAGCTTAGGAACTCCGAGGCCTCTCACTGCTTGTCTAGCTGGGACACCCCGAGCTGCTGGCTCGTTGACTTCCAAAGTATCTGGAGCCGAGCTCTTTAGGTTCTGTTAGTGAGCCAGACCGGCTAGTTGGTCCCCACAGTGCCCTGGAGCGCTGGGTCAGGGATCGGGTCACTAGGTCTGCCTTCGCGGGGCTCGTTCCCAGACACGTCATCTTTGAGCTACCTCAGCCTTAGAGACCCCCTGAGGATAGTCACTGTTCCTTAAAAACAAGCTACGGGAGGAAATATATTAACACATTCATGGCATTCCTCTGCTATTTTAATGTAACCATTTTTATAAGCAGGTTAATACCTTTGTTAAAATACTGAGTAGAGGAATTGCATGTAAAGGTGTTAATGCACTCGTTACACTCACTGTGCGATCTGAACCAAAAAATTAATACATCACCCTTATGAATGGAGACTTGTTTCCAAATGGGGAACACGTATGTCTTAAGAGTTCACTCATTTTTCTTCCATTTTAATTCTTCCTTCCCACACAGTCTGTTACGCCTTTCCATAAAATGATTCTTCGGAAAAGCTAATTGTGGGTTAGCTGTGTGTCACAGGCTGGGTTTTGATATAGTTCTTGCTGTGTTGGTGCTCCTAACCCCTCCGTCCAGCCTCTGTCTTCCCCCCCGCCCCCCCCCCCCCCCGTGCTTTCTGTTCTGAAGCTGCACTCTCTCCCTCTCTCTCTCTCCCTCTCCACTTGCTCCTGCTGTGGTCCCGAGATAGACCCCCCCCCACTGGTCCCGACCAGATCCCAGCACTTTCACTGCACCCAGGACTTCTTATGCAGAATTGCAATAGGTAGGTAAGAAATTGCACCCCAGACAGCGAGATTCTCGGGCTGTCAAATCCCTCGCTCTGACTATGAACAGTGAGGCCTCCTGCTCAATGTTACGTTATAGTCAGGAAGTGAAAGACTGCGATGGAAAGAATCTCAAACAGTTTTGGATAAGAATTTCTTTTGGTACTTTCAAAAGTCAGATGTTAAAACCTTTTTAACGAAATCCCACCCACCCACCCCCAAAAAATACACATTTTAAAACCTTTTTTAAAAATTTGTGCGGGTTAGGTGTAGTGTTTCTGGCACCAGATTAACAACCCTAGAGTTCAGATCCCAGCGTAGCAAGTTATGAAATTGAATTTAATAAAATCTGTACATTTGTGGGTTGGCACCAGGAAAAAGAAGCAGGAAAGCTGCCAGATTATCGTCAAACCCCGACTGATTCATTAATGTCCTTCAGGGATGGGAACTTGCTGTCCTTACTCGGCCCGACCTATATGTGACTCCAGTCCCACTCTATGTGGTGTGAGATGGTAACCAGAGAGGGACAGTACATGTAGCCTTTCCAGCACTGCCCGCATTCCCCACAACAGATAATCTTTTAAAAAAAGCACCACGTTTGAATGTTCCTCGAGTTAATTCTGCCAAAGAGCAAGCGCCCTGATGAGTGAGCCGCCATTTGGGGTGGGACGCAGCCGTACGGGCAAGAAGGTCCCAGGCTGCGCCGAGCTGGCAGTTCTCGATGAGGGTGTCGGTCGGTCGGTCGGTCAGCACTCCCTTTGCTCAGTGTTTCCCGCTCCTCGTCACCATTCGGTGACTCCTGCGGACAAAAGCGAGTGGACGTGGGCCCGAGGCCGGGATGTGATGCCGCCTGTGGTGGAATGGCCAACTGGCATTCACTGTCCAAGCGTGAAGAATGCCCACTCGTGGGGAGGGAGGGGCACCAGATGCCCGGGAACAGTAACCCAGCCAGAGTTACTGCGAGGGAGGGAGGGAGGGCGCGCTGTACATTGTACTTTTTAATGAACGTATTGCTGATTTCTGATTTGTCCAGCGGGACCGTTTTGGTGAGTTGAAATTAAATCCGGTTTCTCCATGTTTGGTCATGTTATAAATAAATATTCAGTTGCCTGCTCTCCACACACGTCCTTGTATATCCAAAGTGAGGTGCTGTAAACTCCTAGTATGGTCTGCGGCAGCAGTTTCCCAGACTGACGTCATTCCAGCTGATGTAACTGGGCCGCTTGGAGGCTGTCACACGCTGTAATTCACCCTGATGTCACACACTCGGGCAGTCACACTTGCTGTTTGTGGTTTGTTCAGTTTTGCCCTATAGCCGCAGAGCACTAAGTCACAGGCTGCCATGTGACGGAGCAACAGCTGGTTTGTCTATTTTGTTTCAGACCGGCAGCTGAGAGGGAGACTGTACGTGAGCGCTGAGCCCAACAGATTTTTTGTTGAACATAGTTCGTATTTCAGTCAGATTTACCCTTTTGTTTTTAAACCCTATTTCCTGCCCCCCCCCACCTCGAGCGCGTGGATTCCCACTGCGATGCGGCTCGATTGAGAGCCTCGCTCTAGTGGCTGTTGTTCAGGTGCAAGTTGTCTGTGGGCGTCGCAGGCAACCCTGGACCTGTCCACACACGTGCGGAAGTCTCCACATAGTGATCGCTGGTTGTGTTCCCTTCCCTAAACTGGGGGCATCGTGTCCCCACCACAGCCAGTTAATGTCGGCAGTTCTTGCTGCTCAAACACACTGTCGACCGGAGATGATCAGATTTAATTTGATTTTTAATAGCCTATCACGTCCTTCCGCCCTCCTTTCCCCTCCTCCGCCGGCCCTCCTTTCCCCTCCTCTGCCGACCCTCCTTTCCCCTCCTCCGCCGACCCTCCTTTCCCCTCCTCCGCCGACCCTCCTTTCCCCTCCTCCGCCGGCCCTCCTTTCCCCTCCTCCGCCGACCCTCCTTTCCCCTCCTCCGCCGGCCCTCCTTTCCCCTCCTCCGCCGACCCTCCTTTCCCCTCCTCCGCCGGCCCTCCTTTCCCCTCCTCCGCCGGCCCTCCTTTCCCCTCCTCCGCCGGCCCTCCTTTCCCCTCCTCCGCCGACCCTCCTTTCCCCTCCTCCGCCGGCCCTCCTTTCCCCTCCTCCGCCGGCCCTCCTTTCCCCTCCTCCGCCGGCCCTCCTTTCCCCTCCTCCGCCGACCCTCCTTTCCCCTCCTCCGCCGACCCTCCTTTCCCCTCCTCCGCCGGCCCTCCTTTCCCCTCCTCCGCCGACCCTCCTTTCCCCTCCTCCGCCGGCCCTCCTTTCCCCTCCTCCGCCGACCCTCCTTTCCCCTCCTCCGCCGGCCCTCCTTTCCCCTCCTCCGCCGGCCCTCCTTTCCCCTCCTCCGCCGGCCCTCCTTTCCCCTCCTCCGCCGGCCCTCCTTTCCCCTCCTCCGCCGGCCCTCCTTTCCCCTCCTCGTGCCCCATTTTACTACCCCCCTGTCCACCTCCACAGCCCAGGGCGAATTTTGACACCCCAATTGCTGCTAATGGACCGACCCTGGGGCTTGTTCAGTTCCATCAGGTTCTGCCTTTAAGCCATCAAATTGATTTTTTTTTTGTTTGTGAATCTGTTTCAGGACATGTTTCCCGCCTTCCCTTAAAACACCTTCCCTTTACCCTTCCGCTCCATAACTCTCTCACTCTCTCTCCCGTCAGGTTCGAGCTGATGCGACTGTGCTGGCAATACAACCCCAAGATGCGCCCCGCCTTTATGGAAATCATCCAGAGCATCAAGACCGACCTGGAGCCCTCCTTCAAAGAGGTCGCCTTCTTCTACAGCGAGGAGTGCAAGGTGCGGGACGCCGAGGAGTTTGAGATTGAGGCAGACAACATGGAGAGCATTCCCCTCGACCCCTCCTCCACGCTCCAACACACTGACAAACACTCGGGTCACAAAGTCGAGAACGGACCCGGTGTCGTCCTGCTGGCCAGCTTCGACGAGCGGCAACCGTACACTCACATGAACGGGGGAAGGAAGAACGAGAAGGTGTTGCCCTTACCCCAGTCCACGGCCTGCTGATCCCTCTGAACAAAGAAAAAAAAGAACACGCACACACCACACACACAAAAAAAAAAAGAAAACCTACTGGTATCTCAGTAGATCTCAAACTGCCATTGCTGCACAGTGAAGAGAACTTGTTCCAGTCACCACACTAATTTTTCATATGCAAACAGTTTTTTTTTTCTGGAAAAAAAATACTGACAACGCTCGTGAGAAAGAGCCACGACAGGGGGCTCAGCTGAACCTGTGACACAAGGCACTCGGTCTCTCACTGCTTCATAGTCTAAACATATCTAAAGTCCAACAGAGGACCACTTCTCGACAGAAATGCTGTCCGGGCCCTCCCCTTCTGAGCCCTGGCACTATCACTACAGGTCTTTACATATATATATTATATCTATATATTTTTAACAGATCTGACCCTCAAAACAATTGTTCCCCGTTTCTGGGGAGCCTGCAGTGCATTTCCCTTCTGGGGCCATCAGAGTGTCTCGCGTGTAGTCCTCTCTCACCGCTGCCAATTTTTGCCAAAATTTAAAAGAAAAAGAAATAGTTTTATTAAAAAAAATGTATTTCAACTCATAGAAGGATGAAAAAAAAGCGAGTATTTCACAGAGAAGCGGGAAGCATGGACTCTCACTCACACACTCTATCTCTCTCTCTCACACTCTATCTCTCTCTCTCTCACACTCTATCTCTCTCTCTCACACACTCTATCTCTCTCTCTCTCTCACTCACACACTCTATCTCTCTCTCTCACACACTCTATCTCTCTCTCTCACACACTATCTATCTATCTCTCTCTCTTTCACACACTATATCTCTCTCTCTCTCTCTCACTCACACACTGTCTCTCTCACACACACTATCTCTCTCTCACTCACTCACACACACACACGCACTGTCTCTCTCTCACACACACTGTCTCTCTCTCACACACACACACACACACACACTCTCTCTCTCTCTCACACACACACACAGTCTCTCTCTCTCACACACACTGTCTCTCTCTCTCTCTCTCTCTCACACACACACACACACACACACACACACACAGTCTCTCTCTCACACACACTGTCTCTCTCTCACACACACACTGTCTCTCTCTCACACACACACACACACACACACACACACACAGTCTCTCTCTCACACACACTGTCTCTCTCTCTCACACACACACACACACACACACACACAGTCTCTCACACACGCACTGTCTCTCTCTCTCTCACACACACACACAGTCTCTCTCACACACACTGTCTCTCTCTCACACACACTGTCTCTCTCTCACACACACTGTCTCTCTCTCACACACACTGTCTCTCTCTCACACACACTGTCTCTCTCTCACACACACTGTCTCTCTCTCACACACACTGTCTCTCTCTCACACACACTGTCTCTCTCTCACACACACTGTCTCTCTCTCTCACACACTGTCTCTCTCTCTCACACACTGTCTCTCTCTCTCACACACTGTCTCTCTCTCTCACACACGCACTGTCTCTCTCACACACTCACACACACACACACACACACACTGTCTCTCTCTCTCTCACACACACACACGCACACTGTCTCTCTCTCTCACACGCACACTGTCTCTCTCTCACACGCACACTGTCTCTCTCTCACACGCACACTCTCTCTCTCTCACACGCACACTCTCTCTCTCTCACACGCACACTCTCTCTCTCTCACACGCACACTGTCTCTCTCTCACACGCACACTGTCTCTCTCTCACACGCACACTGTCTCTCTCTCACACGCACACTGTCTCTCTCTCACACGCACACTGTCTCTCTCACACACACACACGCACACTGTCTCTCTCTCTCTCTCACACGCACACTGTCTCTCTCTCTCTCACACGCACACTGTCTCTCTCTCTCTCACACGCACACTGTCTCTCTCTCTCTCACACGCACACTGTCTCTCTCTCTCTCACACGCACACTGTCTCTCTCTCTCTCACACGCACACTGTCTCTCAAACACACACACACACACGTGTCTCATCGATCAACCCTGTTGCATCAACCTACACTGGGATTAACGTAACATTAAAACAAAAAGTTCGACAAACAAACTGCACGCTGTCACAGGAAAAGAAAACGCAGCATTGGAGATGTCCTGAATCATGGGTGCAGCGCGACAGGGCCCAATCCACGACCTCGCAGCCAAGCGAGAGGAAAGAGAAGAGGGATTGAGAAGGGCGCAGCCTCTTGGGACTGTGTGTGTGGAAGAAGAAACAAAAAAACAGCGCGGAAAAAGAAAGACAAAAAGGAGCAGTTAAGTCCTAAGTATTCTCTGACGTGTTCAGTGCTATTACATTAGAATTCTAGTGAAAGGGTCTTGCAGTTCTATGTTTGACCATTGATCCTTTGGATACTCATTGTGTCACTTTTATAACTTTTATGGTTTATTATCCATCTGTCTTTAAAGAAAAGCTGCTATAATTTTTTTTCCTTAACTCTGGGGATGAAATCTACCTTACCTTCAGGTCTACTGCCCCCGTTCCTCCCTCTCCTCTCCTCCTGCCGCCCCCTTTCCATTTTGTTCCTTCAACCAGTTTCTTAATGCTTTGTACAATAGTTCAAATTGACTTTTTTTTAAAAAAAATTTTATTTCTTCCTGTTAATGGTTCCGGTTGCCATGAACTGCTGCCTTTTTTTTAAAAAACAAAATACAAAAAAAACAGGAGACATTTCCTCATGTTTTGTTATTTGTGTCACCTTAGCTCAGCGCATGAATATGAACCTTTTCTTTTCCTCAAATGATTATAACGTAGCTGAACAGAAACGTTTCTGAGAACTTGCGTCTGAATCAGTACAGGGCGTGATAAAAACATACTCAGGTCAAACAGTTTAATACTAGTACATGTCTTTCTCAGTGTTCCATGTTCATTTTTGTACAATGTGTAGAAATTGTTTGCTCTTTTCTTCCCCATCCCCCAAACCCAGGCCTTTTTTTTTTGTTACCAAACTGGGTTAGTTATCCTGACAGCTCAACTTCGAATACAAGGTTGTTGCTGTTTTTTTTTTTGGGCTGCATATCTTTAACTCTTTCCTGTCCAGGTTTTTATCTTTCTCAATTATTACCAGAATGAGGCTTTAGCAGGCCGGACAGGCGGCCATTTTGTGGTGGCTGTGTTGTCCATTTAACTGACTCTAAGCACTGTTAAAATCTGACGTTGCAGAGTTGTTTTTTTTTAAGGGTTGTATGATTTAAAGTGATAGGTTGCCATTAGCACGAAGCAATCAGGAGCAATGGCTATTAACAAATGTATCAGCTCGCCAAAATCAATAGTGCACTGGTATTAACCAGCCCAAAACTCACTTAAAAATGTCTGGCATCACCAAAACTTAGATATTAAGAGGCAGTGAAGTCAAAACATCAGGAAAGGTAGAGGTTCAAGTAAAAATTTATGCAATTCGGCCTACAATGAAAGGCTTAACTTTATTGTGACTGGGTCCACGATTACCACACGGGCTAAGGGGTAACTGAAAGTGCCTGGCCCTTTCCTGATCTCAGGATATCAATTTTCCAGGCTCTGGGTAAAGTTGTTCCCGCGCAAGTTCCCACCGCCACTCCTCAGTGGTTGAGAAATTAAAAATGAAAGGGCACGGGGATCTCAACCGACGCCTCATGATTTGCTTTATTGCAACTTTCCCCGTACCTCCCCTTCCAGGGGGAGGCTGCTTATTTGAACCTCTGCCAAGTCAAAAGGGTTGACGCTCCGATTAGAGCAAATAACTGGCACCAGTGTCGCCGGTGTTACAGAGACACCAACGTCCGAGGTCAGTTTGGTGTGTGTGCTGACTTTTGTACTCTCTGCTGTCCTAATGCTGGAGAGGACGTACAATTTTGAGGGGGCTTTTGTTCGAAGGATGCTTCTGATCCCACCTGGACTGGAAAGGAAGTTAACTGAAGTACAAGAGCAAAAAAAAAAAAATCCAAATGGATAAAGACTGATAATTGTGACCGGAGGTAACAATAAGTTTGTAGTGTTTTTTTTAATCTATTCCTTTCCTAGAATAGTTACTGGCTTCCTATTTTTTTTGCCACTGTCCCATAGCATTTTTCTGGATTTCTGTTAATTAAAAAGGTAATCTATGTAGGATTTTTTTTTAATTTATTTTGTGATATCAGTTAAGATCACTGTAAAATGCCCCGAATTGAAATCAGTACTGAGAGAAGAGTTGTATTTTAAATGTTACCTGACAGGGGGACAATTTTTTTTTTTGTTGATGTTTTTAAGCATTTATCTACCTCACTCTTATTTTTTTTATATATATTATATTATATATAAAATACATCTCGCATTCAGCAATCTGAGAGACAGTACAGTATCCTGGAAACCTCAAAACAATTCACAAACCACATAACACTAAAGTCTTTGGAGAGGGACTGGTTGCTCGATTCACAGAGGTCACCAGCTATGGGTGGGGGTGGGGGTGGTATGAAGGGTTAAAGGTCAAACACCGCAGTCAATCACTACAAACGTAAGCCCGTATTGAGGATGAACCTACAACGTTGTCCGGAACCCTCACCATCGGTGTCTTGTCATGAATGTGTCGCCTTATCGGGTAGCCACGGTGCCCATGGCAACTACTGCAGCATCCCGCTGAGGTGCATGCGCACTTCATGTTTCACGCTCCTTATTTTTGGTCGCGGGAAGAGGGCGTGTTAGCATCATGTTCCGTTCGCTTTCTTATCGTTTGTACACTTTTTTTTTCTTCGGTGCATCCTCCCTAACAGGGATGAAGATTCAGCGGTTGCCAAAATAATTCTAAGATGGCTTCACCAAATTCTTTTATTCTCTTCAACCAAAATTTTGTTAGAAGTAGTTTCCTCCCTGCAGCAGGCGAGCATGGGTCAGACTTCAGTGGGAGGTGTGTCTCGGGAGCGGTAGTCGTGCGAAACGCGCCCCTTTCCCTTTTTTGCCTCCCCACCCCCGAGGCCCAATCCCATTCTGTCTGGAGAGCAAGAGGGTCTCTGAGCTGCAGATTGTACCCAGATTCGCCATTACTTAAAACCGAGCAAGTCAACCAAGTCTGTTTGTTCCTACTTTCTAACCAAGGTGCAGGCAGCACTTTTCTGGGACACTGGTTTAACAAACTCCTTCATTAGCAAGAGTGGCCCATGGACAAAGAGGCTACAAGGTAACGCAGAATTGGATTGGCCCAACTTGAGGCCTGGTATTGATCAGCTGCAAGGTATCTTCTAGTTTACAAGGTATGCGCGTTTTCAGAAAGGTCTTTCCTGTACCCCAGATCAGTCAGGTCAGTTTCCCTTGTATGGTTAAGTACGCTGCACCAAATATCAAATCACAGGGTGTGGCAGAAGTCGCCCCACAGTTTAGGCCAGGTGCAGTCCAGAGACTGGAATTGGAACCAAGCAACCTGACTGCCAGGCACCCCACAGGACCACAGACCTTCTCCCCATCCATGTCGATTCGCTGCTTCTAGCAGTGTTTGTGCAGTCTAAATGTGCTGGGGTCAAATGACCGTCTCAAATGTCTAATATATGCTATTCAATAAAGACACCCCATTTCCGACCTGTTAGTTTAAACCCATAAACTATCGACAAAATGTTACTAAAATAAGCCAGAATCTTAGACTGTTGCCAGAAGCAATGAATTCTGTTTTCTTCTCTGCATTGCCTCCAAAGACAGGGAGAGATCGTCGATGACCAATTGATTTCTTTGAAGTTACTGAAAATATTTTTATACCAGATGTCACCGCGCTAGGGACAGACTCCGCGTGGGGGGGCAGACTAGGCTAGTGGTCCAGAAACATGGAGGGATGTAAGCAACAGACTGGCAGGGGTATCCAACTAGTGACTTTCCTGGTCTGCATCTTTGG
The DNA here is from genome assembly GCF_035084215.1 of Heptranchias perlo. Classification (NCBI taxonomy): domain Eukaryota; kingdom Metazoa; phylum Chordata; class Chondrichthyes; order Hexanchiformes; family Hexanchidae; genus Heptranchias; species Heptranchias perlo. The sequence continues at coordinate 10,600 of NW_027138915.1, read as the reverse complement.
CCTGTTGGGAGCTGGTTCCTGTCCAAAGCTCTGGAACTATCTGACCATAAATGCAGTCGGCACATCTGGTGCGTGGTTCAGTCCGCCTTGTGACAAGTGGCACCAGTTTGACTGCCACTTTCCTGCACCCCTTGGCTGCGAGGTAAACATTTGTCCCTTGTATGCTGTAAAGCAGAGTCGAGAAAATGTATTTTAAATTTAAAAAAGTTCTCTGGGGCTGTAGCAATAGGTTCAGGCCACAGGACAGACTGCAGTTTCACAGATTTCGGTTCAGCCCAGACCGATGGGATGAAACTCTCCTGGCTGTACATTTGGAAAGACTCAATCCCGTTCCTAGTCGACATTTGGCCACGGCACAAAACTGCCCCCATTTCAGCACTAAATCGACACTCTTGCTCAAAGACACCTGGATGGCTGGTGTGAGGAATGGGCAAATACTACACTAATACTGTAGGCAGCGCTCCTCTGGGGTTGGGTTAAGTCACGTTGGGGACATTGTCGAGGAGGCTTTACTCTGCATCTGTGTTGCACTTGACCTGAGTGTATTTGATTGGAGCAGTGTGGAGGGAGCATCTCACCTGTGCTGTACCTGATCTCAAGAGTTATTGATGTTGAAAGAGAGAAGTGTTCGATTTCCCAGCACCAACAACATCTCTCACCTCGAGCGCAAAATTCAACAACAAAGGTTTCACGAGAATCAGCGAGCCATTAGTCGGATCGGGTTAAATCAGCTGGCTCCAAGGCAGCAGCCCCCATGTAAGTGAAGTCTTGAATTCCCAAATGTCGGATTTTCCATTGGCCTCAGAAATGGAGCAAAATAGAGTGTAAGTGTGGGAGGGAGAGAATCGTAACTTTAAACATATTACAATAACAAGTAAAACAGCAATAATGTACAACGGGACAACTGTGAGGGTCAGGCACTGTCCTAAGCAATCCTTGTAAGGGCTCTTGCAATTCTTCCCCACCCAGAGCTAGGACCATCTATCAGGCTGTTGAGGTGTGATTCAGGTAGAATTTGCTGTTGTGTTCCAGCTACTTATAGAGTTTTGTGTTTGGCTCAAACTGCCCAAATAAGCTGATTTTTAAAATTATATATTATACAAATTGTGGAATTTTGTGGCCTTCACTCGAGGTTTTTTTTTTGTTAATTTGTTACGGTTACTGTCGCTGCTGGATGGATTCTTTGCTGGCTCACTGGGCAGATGCACTGCCGGGAGGGCTACAGGTCCCAAATTCAATGCTGGCCCAGCGCTGATTTAGCTAATCTTAGCTTGAGTGCCAGTGTTGGGTGGGGGCAGGGGGTCGGTGGGTGTTGGGGGGGGGGGCGGGGGGGTGGGGAAGAGCGATGACGCTATTTTTTGTTGTCACACAGAAAGTAGGAATACGGCACTCAAAAGAATAAATAATTGTCATTCAGGGCCACTAAGCAATAGCTTGTAAATAGGGTAACGGGGCACCAATGTGACTACTGATGATACTTGGAGTTTTGGAATTAGTTACATGTGAACCAAGCCCCTAAAAGCAAGATTGAAGCTCCTTCTTTCTGCTGGGAGGGAGTAAGATTTGGACAGAGCTCTGGAACTGGTGACCTCCTGACTGAGCAACCCTTTCCTCTGTGTCGCACATATTGATCATCACAACCGTAGACCCTCAGATCACAGCTGGTTACGAATGTTTGTTAAAACTGTCTAATTTACAATATCGTCAATAGATGGAATCTGTATTAGAGAGAAAAAAAAAGACATTTTAAAAAAAAATCACTAATAACGTTGTGGCCATCTTAGCAACTGTTTAGATCATTGAAAGCACTTCATTTCGATACTGTCACATAACTGACTTAGGAAATGGCTATATGGGCTCGGTGTGGTCCGAGCTGCTTAAAGGGACCGTGCCCCATTTTGTTGGCCGACCGAAATTGTACCTAGTATCTACTTGGGGGACAAGCAAACCCTCAGCTGTGTAAAACTGAATTGGGAGGGTCCCTGAAAAAGATCCTTTCTTTAGTGTGTGTGTGCGTGTATACTTCTATCGGGGACCCATGTTTTAAATTGCCTGGATGAATCATTTGATTTGGGTTGTGTCCCTTGTTTGTCTTATCCATTCTGCATCGATCAGACAAACCTTTTCCTTGCATAAACCCCCGGCATTCTCAAAAGCTGGTGATTCTAGTACTTTGAAAGCAGGGCCTGGTCTCGGCCCGCAAGGAGGCCTGTCGCTAAGCTGATGATGTCATATTTGTATTGACAGTACCCTCCAACATGATGTTCCTTGGTAATAACTCGACAGAAGTTGCAATGAGCTGTTCCCTATTGCTAAGCTAAGGAAATCGCATCCTTTTGGAAGCGTGCAGTAACTTTTATACTTGAGTTGAAAGAATGGACATCCGCCTGATTGAAGTAGGCCATTTAGAGACCAGGCCGTAGCCTTGAAGTTAGCTGTTTTCAGCAGAGGCGTTAATCTGTTCATTTTAAGTAAATAGGTTACTGCCCGCGATCAAATAACGCAAAACGGGGCGTCACGTGAGAGAGTTAGGCCTCAGTCCACTGATATCGGCAACAGTCATTTTGAGGCTTGTATTAAATAAATTTACATGCCAGCAAAAAAGAAACCTCCAAATGCTGAAAGCGCCTGGCCGGTCAGTCAGCATCTGAACAAGAAAAGGCAGGGCGAGGGTGGAGAAGGATCACTTCCCAACCTTAACCTGTCTTTTCAAATAAGGCACACGTTTAACCGAGGCCCTGTGTCATCTACCGTTCTGTGCGATGCTCCGCGCAAGTAAACCGGCTTGAAATACCACAAGGACAAATGGTCTAAATGGGTTAGTCCCTGTGCCCGACAGTTTCACGGTTGAAAATCGAGGAAGAGGTTTCCACTGAATTTCCGACACCCCGATTCCTCGGCCCAGGTGGTCCCAGGAGTTAGCTGATCCCCATTGGGGTTGGAAGTAAGGATGTTGCAGCTGGCCTCAGTGCCCCTGGCTGGGAAAGAGGGAAAACTCGGGTTCTTGCTCCTGGTCACTACGCAATGACTCACACTGGAAAGTGTGCTTGTGTGGATGTTGGGCGAGAACAGGACCAGCAGAAGGCTCTTAGAGCCTTGAGAAACTGGGTTTATTAGTCCACCGTTGAGATAAATGAGCCAGATTTAACAGCACGAGTGTGAACACAGGCACTAAACTCCCAGAGTTTGAGGTAAAATCGAGCCAGCATAAAAGCATATATGGGGTCCCCCAGCTCAGAGATAGGCAGTGGCTTCAGAGTAGGGAGTTTCTTGCGAGCCCTGCTACGAGAAGTATGGTCTTGCACAGATATCACAATACAACGACAATATTCATTAACGCAGTGACAAGAGGAGAAAATGCTGGAAATACACAGCAGGTCAAGTCAGCAGTGAGGAAAAAATACGGACATTTTCTCTGCTCTCTGACACTGTGTATATTTTCAGTGTTTACTGTTTTTGTTTCTAGCATTTATGGGTTTTCAGTTTTTTTTAAAACTCCATTAATACACTGTGATAATCTCAGCGCAGAAATCTGGTTGATCTGTTTTTAAAGACCGTACCAATTTTGTTTCAAAAACATTTTTTAAAAAAAAGATTTTTTTTTTTTCTCCACTGCAAAACAGCATCACAAAATAGACCAAAAATCAAAACACAATGGAGCTAATTCTAAGTCAAGAGCAAGTGAGAGCTGCTCATGGATGCAGCACACAGATGGACACCATAGTTATTGTAGGCTCAGTTCCAGAACCTGACAGCTCCGTGCCCAATCGCACCCTCCGCTGCGAACTGGTCGCTTGTACATTTGTCGTCGTGACTATTCATTCCATATACCGAGGCTGATAGTTAAATAGAAGTGATGTTCCATTGATGAAACTGACCCAAATTATGCTAGGACTGGTACAGATGTAATCTCCCTTTCTTCACCCCCCACCCTCCCCCCAACCAAAGCATATCTTGTCCTCATCTGTAATCCGACCAGAATTGACAGCACTGTTGTGGGAGTAAATGTGACTGTAACCATTTGGCCCATTTCAAAATGATCCAGATGTTATCCCAGGTTGTTCTTGAGGTTGTGGAATTTAATTGGTACGAATAGTTTAGTGTTCTTGCATTGGGGCAAGGTTATTTCAATGAGATAGGGTCAGGTTAACCGCCAGAATGAATAACACACGGGCATAGACGCAGCCACTAGGGGAATGGGTGACCTTGCCCCTCTGGCTCTCTTTATACACGGTAGCGCCTTTTGTACATTGGCTCCGTTTTTCCTGAAAGTTCAATTTTATGAATACATCTATGATCAGTTCCTCTAAAGGCCTACATTGAGAGACCAACCATGACGGCCCTTCTGCAGTCACATTCAGTGGGACCCGACCCGAACAAAGTTTATGACCTTAGCAGCTTAGCGTATATCACCACTGTTTTCACTTCATTGGCTTATCAAATATATATATATTATATATATATATTTTTTTTTAAAACTTTTGAGAATTATCAGGAGGTTAAGGAAAATCATGAAAATATAATGTCGAGGGGATTCTTTTCATAGTTTTTGTAACAAAAAAATAATAAAATATCTTAATGTATGTTAGGCCAAACAAAAGGGATACCTCAAGGTAATTACCAGCATGGTTGAGAAAACCAATCCAGTTTTGTCCAAAAGTATTATATATTACACTTTGTAGTTTTGTCCTATGGTTTAATGTTTTGTGTTAGAAATTTTACAGGGATAATGCCAGATCTGATTGGTACTATCAAGTGCTAGAATGAAAGCTGTCATTGCTGTACGATATAGGGTCTCTGGTACCACATTCATTCAATGCAGTTGATGTGAAACACAAAAATCACTAATAATTTGGGCCTCATCTCCTGCCTTCCTGGCTTCTGCACTGTCCACCCTCAACCAAGTGGACAAGGCAATCTGGTTTGCAGACATCTTCATAAGCACCACTCCTTGTTGGCTGGCTAGGTAATGAACTTTGGGATCGGGGAGGATCCCCTGCCCGATTCGATCTTCTTTCCACTGCCCATGGTGGAGTGTTCTGCCAGCACATCTCGTAGTCTGGCTTGGGGTTTCTTGCAGCTTAGCAACATAGGGTAACTGAGTTCAGTGTGAAAGCCAAGGCATAAACTCAAAGTCCAGTCCTGTAAATGGAAGTCTAATGCCTTACCTCTAGGGCTTGATTTGACCCATTTGTGAAGTTAAGTTGCAACTAAGAGAACGATTGGATCAAATCTTAAATGTACGTGTGCAAGTAATGAACAAAAAGGTGTGCAATTCTCATTCATTTTAGCGTATTAGGGACTTGCTGTGGTGTATGGTGAAACAACATTCTCTGATCTGTTAAACCCCAGAGAAAAGCAAACCTTTCGGAGTCCATTATTGCCAGTAGTTTACGGGTATGTTTATTATTAAATATTATTTTAGTTGCTGTCTCTGATCCTTTCTGTTTTCTAGCTGGACCTCCACCAGGGCAGGGAAAGCTGAACAATCGTGCCCACTGTAGCTTTCAAATAGGGGCCAGCCTAGCAGGACCCTCCCTTGTACCAACTTGTAATCTAATTCAACTGCCAAAATGAAAAGTGCCTTTGGCAATTGGGGGGTCACTCCAATTGCCATTTGCACCCTGGGCTAGAGATGGGGTTGGGGGGGGGGGAAAGAAAACCGGGCAGGTTTCTCCGACTGAAAGCACACTCGTGCGGAGTTTAGACGAGGACAGAATCGGGGTCGGCAGTGATACCTGTTGGTGCTCACACGTGGACCTGGCCCAAAGGGCTGTTGGAACCTGTGGAACTGAACCCAAACGGGTTCGCTGCCTTCAGGAGAGAAGGGGCAGGGATGGAAATTATAGATTAGAAAAATAAATCTATAGCAACAAATGAGGATTTTCAACTTCCATCATTTTTCAGATACACAGCTGATGAGCAGAGTGTATATTGAGGAGTGCGATTAGATCAATCGTCACATGTTCTGTTTTGAGCAGTTAGTCCAGGGCTTCAGCCCCAGGGTGAAATATCTCTCATGCAGGTTTGGTCTGCCTTGAAAAAATGAATGGGGCCCAATTAACCCTACACCCAACTCCTGTTAACCAATCACTCAAGCCTGAAAACATGAATGGCAGCCATTGAAGCTTCCTATGCAATCCAATCCGCCAATCCAACTCCGTTCCAATCCAACTCCGTTCCAATCCAACTCCGTTCCAATCCAACTCCGTTCCAATCCAACTCCGTTCCAATCCAACTCCGTTCCAATCCAACTCCGTTCCAATCCAACTCCGTTCCAATCCAACTCAGTTCCAATCCAACTCAGTTCCAATCCAACTCAGTTCCAATCCAACTCCGTTCCAATCCAACTCCGTTCCAATCCAATCCGCCAATCCAACTCCGTTCCAATCCAACTCCGTTCCAATCCAACTCCGTTCCAATCCAACTCCGTTCCAATCCAACTCCGTTCCAATCCAACTCAGTTCCAATCCAACTCCGTTCCAATCCAACTCAGTTCCAATCCAACTCAGTTCCAATCCAACTCAGTTCCAATCCAACTCAGTTCCAATCCAACTCCGTTCCAATCCAACTCCGTTCCAATCCAGTCCACAAATCCAACTCCGTTCCAATCCAACTCCGTTCCAATCCAACTCCGTTCCAATCCAACTCCGTTCCAATCCAACTCCGTTCCAATCCAACTCCGTTCCAATCCAACTCCGTTCCAATCCAACTCAGTTCCAATCCAACTCCGTTCCAATCCAACTCCGTTCCAATCCAACTCAGTTCCAATCCAACTCCGTTCCAATCCAACTCCGTTCCAATCCAACTCCGTTCCAATCCAACTCAGTTCCAATCCAACTCAGTTCCAATCCAGTCCACCAATCCAACTCCGTTCCAATCCAACTCCGTTCCAATCCAACTCCGTTCCAATCCAACTCCGTTCCAATCCAACTCCGTTCCAATCCAACTCCGTTCCAATCCAACTCCGTTCCAATCCAACTCCGTTCCAATCCAACTCCGTTCCAATCCAACTCCGTTCCAATCCAACTCCGTTCCAATCCAACTCCGTTCCAATCCAACTCAGTTCCAATCCAACTCAGTTCCAATCCAACTCAGTTCCAATCCAACTCAGTTCCAATCCAACTCAGTTCCAATCCAACTCAGTTCCAATCCAACTCAGTTCCAATCCAACTCAGTTCCAATCCAACTCAGTTCCAATCCAACTCAGTTCCAATCCAACTCAGTTCCAATCCAACTCAGTTCCAATCCAACTCAGTTCCAATCCAACTCAGTTCCAATCCAACTCAGTTCCAATCCAACTCAGTTCCAATCCAACTCAGTTCCAATCCAACTCAGTTCCAATCCAACTCAGTTCCAATCCAACTCAGTTCCAATCCAACTCAGTTCCAATCCAACTCAGTTCCAATCCAACTCAGTTCCAATCCAACTCAGTTCCAATCCAACTCAGTTCCAATCCAACTCAGTTCCAATCCAACTCAGTTCCAATCCAACTCAGTTCCAATCCAACTCAGTTCCAATCCAACTCAGTTCCAATCCAACTCAGTTCCAATCCAACTCAGTTCCAATCCAACTCAGTTCCAATCCAACTCAGTTCCAATCCAACTCCGTTCCAATCCAACTCCGTTCCAATCCAACTCCGTTCCAATCCAACTCCGTTCCAATCCAACTCCGTTCCAATCCAACTCCGTTCCAATCCAACTCAGTTCCAATCCAATCCATTCCAATGGTCCAGTTCAGTTCCGATCCAATCCTATGCAATCTAATCCAATCCAATCCGATATAATCGAATACAATCCACGTGTCCGGTTCAGTTCAAAACCTCCCTTTCCCTAGGCCAGCCAATCAAAGAGTGGTATGCGCGACGGTTGCCAAGTAATCTGGCTGGCCAGATTGTCCATCCCTCCGAGTGAAGGGAGGTGGAGTCTGGAACATAAACATTGAAGGAAAAAAAGGGCGGGGGGTCTGTTAAAAGTGTTTCTGCAGTGGTATAAGTAAATGACACCATCACATTGACTATCCATTATTGTTTCTGAAGTGCTACAAATACCCCAGAGAACTGGTGTGCCAGTGTAGGTTCTGGGGATGCTTTATTTTTTTTTCCCAGAAGAATTGAGGCTAAAAGGAGAGTTTACAGATGGAAGGTTGCGGTGTTCTGGGTGTAGTAATGTAGATCTGGGTGTAGATGTGGTTTACACAACCAAACCGGCGTACCTTCCGAAACTGTGGGTAACAAAGGAACTGAACATTTTGGGACATATCTTTGCAGCAACGAGTTACTGAGCTTAATGGAATGGTGATCATTTATAACCAGGACTCCCAAGTAATGGTAAAGCTGAGACACAGTTCTGTGCAAGTGTAGTGTTGTTTCAGTGACTATTGATTGCAGTTGACGTGATACATTGATGGGTGCTGGGGAATCTTTGGTACTTTTTTGTTATAAGCACGAGTCTCAGTTTTCGATTTTAAACAAGGAAGGATTGGTTTTCCACAAGCCATCTGGCAACACCTTGATGGGAGTGCAAGGGATATAGAGATGGAAGTGTATTCCCGACCAGGAACGGTTCAGATACAGAGCTGGTCAGAATGAGTCTCCGTTCAGGGGAGACGAGGGAGTTCTGAATAAAGGCACTTAATTACTGCACAAGACTAGAACGATTCCCAAGAGAATTTAGTCGAGTTCAGTCATCTAGTCGGGAATGGAAGTATGGAGATGATCATTTTATTCTCGTGGTGGGGGGAGAGTCCTCTAAATTCTGGCCAATTCTCTCTAGAAAACTAGGGAGGGGCAGAAACGGACACGATTGAAGCTCTGTATCTACAGCCTGGTGGTGTTCAACTCCTCAAGTCGGTGTCATCGTATATTAATTGTTTAAAAACACTCATTGTACAGTTCAGTGCAGACACGGATAGACAAGACTGGCCAGAGATTATTACTATTACTACCTCCAGGAGGGAAAAATGAACACTTTAGATGACATATTGCAAGGATGATTTTCCCCCCTCCCCCCAACCCTGCAAGTTGTTTATTAAATGATTATTTTTTTTTTAAATTGAGCAGTGAAAGATGGCCAATTTATTAAATACAAAAAAAATGACTTGCTGTGTGTAAATTATTCATACAATTCCTGTGTTTATATGGAGATTTGATTCGCTAGTTTAAAAAAAAACTTCAAATGTTTTGTATATTCTGTTGTAAGAATTTATTCCTGTTATTTCGATATATTATGGAATCTTTTCATTCGAGAGGAGAAAAAAAAGGGGAAAAAAAAAGAAAAAAACTTGTCTATTTTGACCGGCTGAAGCTAAAGCGATTATAGGTTCTTCTTACTTGGCTTTTTCTAGTAGTTACAGTACAAGATTTAAGTTAAATAAAAATCTGTATGCAAAAAAAAAAAAAATCTCACTTGATGTTATTGCCTCTGTGTCTCTTTCTTTGGGATCTTCCTCGTGCCGGCCAGACGGAAAGACCACCCGTGGTCTGGAGAGATGAGTAAACTCAGGTTATAGCCCTGAAAGTGAGGTGGGCGAGCAGCGATAGGATTTGAGGGGTTTCAAATATTAAAGGGAAACGGCGGGGTAGATGGGGGGAAGCCAGCCTCCCCTCCAGTAAGGGATTCCAGAAAAAGGGGACATAGAATTCGAGCTCAGCTGGTTAAAGGAGAATCCAGGAAAACTTCACACAAGAGGACTGTGGGAATCTTTGCCCCTGGGCGGAGCCATAGATGTAAAGTGAATTGAGGTGTTATAAAGAGAGATGGATACTTGGGGAGTAAGGGATATGGGGAAAAGACATGGACTTAGGAATAATAGCTGTCGTGCTGAACAAAAATTGAGGAGCTGGCTTGATGGGCCGAATGGCCCAGTCCTACATCTTGTTTTTCGTGGTAGTTATTCAGCAATCAGATACACTCCGTATAAAATGAGCTGGGCTGTAGAGAGCCAACTTCATTGTGGATCGATGAAAGTGTGGGCTGTCTTAGTGCCTGCCCCTCCTCCTCCAAGCTAAACGTGAGTTAGTCCTGCAAGGCTACACTTTCCCACAGTTGGCGTCGCATCACACAGGGTGGCCTGCCACAAATCTCTCAGCCACAGCTACAACTTGCATTTAGATAGCGCCCCAAACGAAGGAAAATGTCCCAAGGGGCTTCACAGGAGTGCAGTTTACAATAAAGTCAATTTAGTGCATGGTCATTTTTTTGCATAGGACTAGCTGGTCTTCAGCACCCACAGCTCGCTTTCTATTCCTCACCCCCTTCACTTTTTAATTTAGTTTTTTTAATATACAAAGGTTCTCAGTGATCAATCTTTCATGGGGGATGGGGAATCACAAGGCACCGTACCATTAAGACTTTTTAGCATCGCTTTAGTAGTCAACTGATCTCTGCCTACACAATATAAAGTGACAATCTGGACCTCCATTCTCTGGTTATCTGGTGTTCCATGCGAGCAGGATGGTCTTTGCTTAGCATTTAACTTTGATGAATCCTGCGGCTAGTCAGTTTTGTTTGGACTTGTACTCTTCTTAGATTTTTCTCTTGACCATTTGTACCCCCAGGTCTCATTGTCCATCCTTTGATTGACACATTAAATAAAGACC